>NC_142014.1:47158441-47458441 GCF_049901735.1 Notechis scutatus
TGGAAGGAAGGTGATAATGGTGATGATGGTAGCATTTGATCCAGATATCAGTTACATATTAGCTTTAGGGAAGCTAATTCTGCAGACGATCATATTCCTTAAACATGTGCTGGAAGATGAACAATTAAGTGATGACAGAAGAGAGAAACTTTTACAAAATATGAAAAGTTATAGGGGAATAACGCAAGTCCTTGTTGCTTAGTCAGCTCCATAACTACCATTAGTATTTTGCTAGTAGCATAAAGTATTAGTAAGAAACTAATTTGCATTACTGCAGCTGATGCTGTATCTGTCTCCGATATCACAACCTTAACCCGTTGTTCTATTCTTAACTCAGTTCTTAATGTATTGTTTCCTAGAAGAGGTGTAAATCTGGCTGTCAAATTTGGTAACTGAAAGATAGTGCCTTAGAAAATAACATTAAAAGGATAGCTGCAAGAAATGAGAAATATTTCCTATCACTGCAAACATTGCCAAACTTTGTACAAGTTGGTCATATTGATGTCTGGAAAAACAGGAAAAGATTTTTCATTCAAATGAATTAAAATTATGTTTCCACATGGAAAAGTCAGAATTGTGGGATATGTTCCAATTACATTCTTTATTATGGATCATCTTTAAGGATTACAGATAAGAAGCACTATTCTGCAGTGCTTCATTCCTAAGTGGGAGATTTAGTCAGTGATGGGAGAGAGTGGGATTTTAGCTGTTCAATATATAAAACTATTAGGGTAAATTATCCATTAATTTATGATAAAATATTAACAATATTTTTGATATAATTACACACCCAGATAAACCTGACATGCATTGGAGAATTTGAGCTCATGTTTAAAGATCTGAAAAGGGACATTGAATGGAATGATAGATGCTGAAATTGAACTCTTGCAAGGCTGGGATGCTATCTGAAAATGCCTAGCTGTCAGTCATCTCCTATTCTGACACTGAATGAAGTTGCTGTGTTTGGATTTTGAATAGATTTCTGAATGCAATTCCAAGATTTGTTTTTAACTTACAAAACAATGACTCCCAAACTCTGCTATGGTGTTCTGGCACCCCACACCAAACTCTCGGGAATACCGCAGAATACTTTAATAAATGGAAATGTTAGAATTGACTGTGGTGCCCCAGGATGCCCTGGCATTCCATTTGGGTGCTGGGGTACCATGAAAAAGTCATTGAGATGCTAAGGAAAACTGGGAAAGTTTAGCAATCTCTGTTATAATGGTCAACATGCTTGTGTTCCACTTGGTTAGTGGCTTGGGTAGTGCCTACTCTGGGGGTTTTCAGGAAGGTGTAAACCAGAATAAAAATGTAGGGTATGTGTCATCATTAGACTTAGGTTGAGTGTCACCTTTTGTTAATGCAGTGTTCAAGAGAATATGTTTTACAATGTCATTATTTTAAAATTTAATTTGTAAACTGTTGGGAGTTACACTAGAATAAAAAGTATATATTGGTGATGTGTAAATAAATATGTCCAGCTATTTTATGTCATTTCATGCTTTGATTGCACCAGATATTGGATATTATTGTTATTGTTGCATATTTTAGGTAAACCTTTTGTTTATTTTCTATATTTTCTATTTTCCTAAAAGGTGTATTATATTGTCATATATTTAGTTTTTAGTTTATTTTTTTTTAATAGTTTGATTTTGTAAGAACACTACTTAATATCAGACCTACAACACATATTCTGACTGGTAAGTAAGTTCTTTTTCGAGAAACAGGAGCTTCAAAGATTTTTTCAGGTTCTGATAAGTGAAGATAATAAATTAAAGTCTCCAGTAAGCCCAAACATGTTATAAGCAACAGACTTGATGTCGACGTCTGGAATAAAATATTCTGATATGGTTAACTTTCTTACTTTTTGTTTCTTTCCAGTCCCACTACCCCCCCGCAATCCTTGGTTATTTGTATTTCTGTCTGATCATTCTTATCCATCTTGCATCAAACTCCTGAACTGCTCAAAACTATGGGATCAATCTCAGGTTCTCCTTCCTTGATCTAATTGGTCAGGCTGGTACTGGTTGGAGTATATGGCCTGGTGAAATCCGTCTCAATGGTCTTTACTCAGCTGATCCCTATGGGAAGTGCACCATCACCTTATTAACAACTGAGCTCTTGAATGTCTTGGTATTTCTGTGCAATTTCTGATAGTAATATGAGAATTTACATATGAGCTGAATATAGTCCACCAAATGAGATGAAGCAATTGCTGCCCTGCCTGAGATGAGAGATAAGGACACAATAAGAGCTAAAAGTGAGATGTGAAACAAAAAATAGTCTCCCACAGCATTACGATTTAAAGTGGCTGTTTTGATAATCCAGCATAATTCCTAGAGTCCCTGGTCAGAGACTTTGGAATAGGAATCAATGACAGACCCCAAGATTGTCCTGAATGTTGGGTGCTGTGGTTTCTATAGCAACAGAAACTGAAGATGTCAGAATAACTGAGAAACTCATATACTTAACTACTGGGTGCTAAATTTATCTTGAAAATATTTTGGTTTATTTTTTACCCACTCAGTTTCCTTTTTTGAAATGTTATGAGAAAAGTAGTAGCTTGCCTTGCAGCAGCAAGATATGGAAATAATCAGTCATGCTGATGCTGTTAACATTGCTCATTGCTTCTATTCCTTTCTGATGCAGAAGATAAGGCTTCCTCCCTCCCTCCTTCCCTCCCCTCCCCTTTTCAGGAAGAGGGGTTCTTCCCCTATCTTATCCTTCCCTAGGAAACATTCTTCTACTGTATGCCCAAAGTATTCAAATTATTCAGACTTGAGTTGTGCAAGTTGTGGATACATCCCCTACTCTCTTAAGTGCTCCCCTTTTTCTCTTCATTTTGATTTTGTCTTTTATAATTTAATTAAAATGAACAAACAGAAAAAAGGAAAGAAACAGTATTGTGTATATACACTGTATATATAAAACAATGGATGCATATATAATTTTACAGAGTTTCAATAAATCATGGCCATATTTGATCATACCTGTTCATATATAGTCTATAACTGTAAACAACTTGTTTAATTTCCATGTAGATACATAATTAAAAAGAACAAAACATATTAAAGTATTAAAATATTCAAATTCAAATTAATAAATGAAATATAAATTATAGTAATAAATATTCTGGGATTTTCCCCCCTCCGAGAATATAATGATTTTAAGACATTGCAATAGCATGCATTTGAATAAATATTTGAATGAAATGTTATTACATCTCCAACAAACAGCTTACTTCTTTTCTATATAAAAGTGAGGAAGGTTGCATTTCCTTTGTTTTGCAAAATCTGAAAAAACAACAAGCTAACTAAGAGTTCTGGTAGATTGAAATTGATGAGCTCAGCCACCATCTTCTCATTAACTTTCCCTGGGAAGAATCACTATTTCCTTCTGGTTTGATAGATGTCCTGATGAGAAATCTTGTGTTACCAGTAGCTATGATATTTCCTACCCCTTCTAAACATTCAGGCTGATTTCCCCATGTATGTATTCATAGCCAGCTTCGTTTTCCTAGTGGTAGCTCTGCCACTGCCTGACCTAATCAAGTTTTTCAATGGTGCCTGGGGATTGGCAGTTTAGAATATTAAACTATACTGAACTATAACACCAAATGAAACTCAAAACAGAATTCATTAGAGAAGTCATTGGTAGTTCTTTTTCTTGCAAAATGATTATGCTGGATGGGAAGAGAAATATGGTTGGAATTCAGACAATCTCCACCTGGAACCTTGCTCATTTTACAATGTGCACATGCAGTAACACTGAATACCCCGTGTTTGATGTGTGGTAAAGATAGTACTGAGAGGTCAGTACTTTTTGTACTAACGTATTTTTTTCCCAACACAAGAATGGGAGAAAAGCAAATTATTACCAACATGAGTTACCCATGGGCTCTATTCAAAGTAGAACAAAATGAAACAATGATTTTCTTTAATTATTGCATTGCTAATTCCTATTTAACGTTATAATCAACTATTTTTCCAAGATTTTTTTTTCATACATGCTTTTCCCAAGTGAGATATTTTCCAGTCTGAATCCGAACATTTTTTGTCTCCTAACTAGAACTTTGCATTTGAATGATTTAAAAATAGTATTTTCATCAAAGTTCTCCAAGCATTGTTTTGTCAAAGTTAAGACTTTCAGGATATCTTAAACCAAAATAATATTTGAGTATTGCATCTCCTTTCTTTGAAGCCCTTTACCTCTTGACTCATCTTCAGCTTCTGGTCTTCCAAGTATCCCAGTTGGTTTCCCGTGTGTTGTTATCCAGTGTTGCCACTTCCCCATTCCCATATTCATGTCTTTAGTTTTCCTTTACCAAATATAGAACTTTGCATCTATCTCAGCTAAAGTTCATCTTGATGAATTTTGTAATTTTGTAATCTTGTCAGGATTAGATAGTGTCCTCTACTAGTGTGATTGTAATCCCTTCCTCTGAAAATGTGTCAATCATATCATCAAACTTCTCATTCAAATCATGTGTAAATGTGTTAAGTATTTCTGGGCCTAGAATAAATCCCTCAAATATACCACCCAATTGTTCTTGCATTGATTTATATTTTTGGATACAGTTAGTTCTGTTTTCATCTAATATTAGTGTTGTCTAGTCCAGTTCCTTCACCCACCACTAAACTAAATTCTTGAAAGACCCAGCACATTGAAAATGTAGCTGTGTAACTACATTTTGCCATTCAGAAGAATTTGAAGAGACAAAATAGGTTTAGCAGGATTTTAAAGGAGTAATTGAAGTTAAGCTGGCTGCTCAAGTTCTTTGGAGTATTTAGTAGTAAGCAAAGGAGCAGAATTTCATCCTGGGCATTATATGACATAGGATAATGGCCTAAATTAATTTTTGATTTAGCAAGGCTTTTGGGAATACAGACAGTTAACTTATAATAGATGGGCTCATTTAAGTCATTGGTAACGTTGACTAGCAGAAATACCAATAATTTAATTTAAGATTTTCATTGAACAAGACATGCCTATTTTCAATGAGCCATATATCTTCTGCAATGTTAGTGTGCTCAGACTTATTTATGGTTTTAAAAAGAGATATGAAAGTTTAAAAAGCAGTAAAAGCAGTCCATTATTTTGATAACAGGAGCTGACTTTTATTTTTCTTTTATAACATAATGATTAGACCAGTTCTACACAAATATGCCTGCAGGCAGCATACATCCCACCAAAGAGCCTTGTGTGGCTTGCCACTGTTTCTTAAAAAGTAATCAATTTGCGGCTGTTAACCAGAAGCTTTGCTAAATATCCTTAAGCCTCACCATGCTGCCAGCATCAGTGTTGCCACTGTTCTGCTTGCTGCCAAACAGCTGAACCTGGTATTCCATTTTTTTAAAATTTACCAATATGACTCTCTTGTATAGTTGTGGAGGGTGATTATATGCATGAATATATGGTAGTATCAGGGACAAGATGGTATTCGTGGTATACTTGTACAATCTAATAATCCAGCATGCTTCCACAGTCCTTATCCACTCCAGGCTTGAGAAGAATAATTGGGAATAAATAACTTTGGCATAAGTTCAGAAACTATATACACTGATTTTGTGTGTGTGTGTGACCAAAACAAGCAAAATGTGGATGTTTGATCACATTAAGAATTCATACTGTAAAAATTATCTCTATTAAGACATGGAAGTGTTTTGATTCTGGTGGTGAAAATGGATTTTATGATTTGACTCAAATTAATTTATATATATAGTAATTATGGCAAATCATTACAGGCTGTGCTTGTTTTGAAAAAAATCTTCAAATAATCAGTGAAAAAGTTTTTAAGAAATATGAGCAAAATGCATAGTGGCCAATATTTGTAAGAAGTATGTGAAAATGATACAGAAGAAAACTTTGTTTGAAATTTATTTATGTGTGAAATAGTGAAAACAAGCAAGCTGTCACTTCTTGTTGTGGACAATGCTACACAGATATGTAATTATTTTGCACCCAATCATTATTTTAGTATAATCCAATTACACATGAAGATTTTACATGGAAATACTGGTGATATCTTGGCTAGATGAGAAAAAAAGAACTGTTTTTTTTATGAAAAGGTGTAATAACAATCTTAATGTTAGTTTATTAAATATATGTTTATAACAGTAAATGCAACTGAATTGTCTATTTTCAAGCTGTCTTGTAATTATGTTGGGCCTCCCCTGTTGTATGTCACGGACATCCCCTTAATACTCTCCTTTATTGGGGAAATGAACAGTTCATCCCTTATAATTTACCCTGATTTCTCTAAACAGCCGAAGATGTAGAGAAAATGCTTTCCTGTCACAAATGCTGAAATAATATTCCGTTGCTAATACAATGGTAAATAAGTGGCATCATGTTTTTTGCTACTCTAGAATGACATTACTATTAATGTCCACCTGTCTAGCTTACCAATATCCAGATATTCGGGCTTTAGTCAATATTTAGTAATATTGCACATTTGCCTACAGAAGGCACTAGAATCAAACTCTGAGTAGGACTAGAGAAAGGTTTCTTTTTAGAAGCCTTGAAACTGCCAGTGCCAATCAGCACAGATAATATTGGATTAGACAGGTGTCTAGTTTAAATGAATAAAAAGTAGCTTCTAAGATGCCTTATTTAAGCAAAACTATAATATGCTCACAAGTTTGAGGTGCCATTGTGAATATTTGGCAAAGGGGGAAAGCGGTGAAATGTATTCATGATGCAAAAATATTTTTATTTATTTGTTTATCAATTTTATAGGCCACTCATCTTGCAAGATAGAATTCTGAAATAAGTATGTATGAATTAGAGAATGCATGCATACATGTATTTAAAAAGAGTTGTGAAAAGGATGTAAGGATTTTCAAACTGAGATAACTGAATATCATAGCTGGTGTTAACTCTGCAAGAAAGAAATCAAATTCCTATTTAGGATTTGGAGATGTTCATGATACAATAGGCTTCCAGTTCCCAAACAAATATTCCCATAAGCAAAGCAAAGAACTGAGTAAAATAGTAATTCTACAGTGACATATCAAGTTATATTCATAATGTATTGTTCTTAAGTGCTGTTGCTTTAATAGAATAATGAATAGGTTGAATTAGTGTACAATTTTATTATTATTCATATATTATCTGGAATAGAAGCAGGGGATCATGCCCAGATTTTCACATTCTGAATTTGCATGTAATCATCCACATGCAAAATTTGAAAAATAGACTAGAATGATTTATTTAAATATTTTTTAAAAATTTTCCCTATGAAAAAATGTATTAATTATTGCTAATTATTTAAAGCATTTTCATTGTTCAGTCACAAAGTTACACAGAAAACCTTCAAAACTAATGAGTCATAGTAATTAATATTTACAATTCTTAATAAAATATTTCTGAAGATAGCATAAGATAAAACTTGAAGCTTGTATCACATTATAGTATACTTCAATATTTTTTCATTTTTTTAAATTTGCCATTCCTCTCTTATCCAACAGTGGCTATTTTACATTAAATATTGGGAGCACTGAGTTACCTTGTTTAACTTTTGTTTGGGATTTATGCTTTTCAATATATAATATGACTATTAATAAGATAAAATACAATTGGTCATTCTTTGTTTTGTATGTTATTTGTGGTATTATTGTAACATAAATGGGTTTAGAAATATATATATACTTGGGGAGAAATATTTGTTTGTCAAGATGATTGTCTGCCTGCTGGATAAAAGAAAATGGGTAAAATTACTGAAATGCAGATGGATTTTTTATTCTACAATACAGTATTTCCCAAAGGATATGAAACCAGTTTTGGGTGTCTGTTACAGCTGATCTTTGAAAGAATAAATTAGGTTTTTCAAGCCTTCTCTGATGTCTAGCCAAAAGGGAGCTGTCTAGTTACATGCATTTTTAAACATCTGCTTGGAGAATCTAAGATCAAAATGCAAAATCTTTGGCTCAGCGGTCGTCCCTTGAGGAAATGGGAAATCTCTGAACTTATAAAGCTGAAGCATTTTCAGGCATATAGTATTGTCTACACAGAAAATTGTACCTACTGTCTACTAGAAGTGTAAAATTGATCAAATAGAGCATTGCAGAACAAACCTGAAGCAAATACATAGGATATAGAGACAAGGAGGGGAGGGGGGAGGGGAGGGGGGGAGGGAGACAGAGGAATACATTAAGTTCATTTAATTTTTGTTTTGTTATAAACCATAAAAGCCTATAGTATGTGTGTATGTGGTTTTTAATTTTTTTTCTTGCGCCTATTTCAGAAATTAGACTGAGAAACAGAGGTGGTATTCAGCAGATTCTCACCAGTTCTGGAGAACTGGTAGCGGAAATTTTGAGTAGTTCAGAGAACCAGCAAATGCCACCTCTGACTGGAGCTTTTACAGTATCCTTCCCCTGCCATGCCCACCAAGCCACTCCCACAGAACCGGTAGGAAAAAAAAATTGAATCCCATTACTGCTGAGAAATTGAACAAGGTCAGTTTTCCAGCTTTATAAATGTGAATTTGGCTCCTCTAACCAAATGTTTTACTGGCTCAAATTTTTATTAAAGTAATATTAATCTATTGGAAACATGTTATGTTATTGATAATTAAGACAATTATCAATACATATCTGACAATCTTTCAGTGGCTAAATTCACATAATAAATTAAACCATAGTTTGGTTTTGGCATAGAAAGCCATGTGAAACTAGCAGTTTGATTTGAAAATAATGTATCTTAATGTGTCAGGTAATGGTGATTTATTTTACAAGGACATATAGCTTAGCTAAAGCTAAGAACATTGTGTGACCAAGAGATTGACCATACCAAAGATTTATTTCTTATAGCATGCATTTCCAGTCTTCTAGAACAACTGTATACATATCCATTCCATTGTTACCATGGGTTAAAGCTATTTTTGCAAACCCTAGAAAGGGAATAAATTAAAGAATATGAGATTGAGACATTAGATTAGAAGAAGAGGAAATATAAATCAAGTTTATACCAACATAAATCACTATGTAGGTAGTCCTTGACTTACAACATCCTAACAGATGCCATATAATCATTTATATAGGTATATTATTTTGTATGGTTTCCCAGCCAGACAATACGTCTCTATTTTTATTTATTTCAGTTCATTCATTAATTCATACACTTCGTTTTTTTAGTCTCCTAATATATTAAGTCATTTTCTGTATTTCTTGCTAATTATCATACAGGCCTATGCTATTAGTCTAGAGACTGCCCATTATGGTTTGGACCACCAGAATGGTCATATAATGTTTTTTTTTATAAAATAGGGAAGATTATGCTAGATAACTTATATTAATCATGCTTGTGCTATATGCAGTAATCCTTGTGGAGTGAGAAACTTAGTTTTACCCCAAGCAAACATATTTATAGAATCTCTAATTCTGATACTAACCAAGATACTTCTGCTTTCATACCCACAACATGGATTAGATAAAGTTGTTATGCCCAACACATGTTTAAGAGTTTCTGTTCACTTTCTTCTGTCTCCATTGATGAATCTCCATAAGTAACCAGTCTGCTGCCTTACTAGGGACTATTGGTTTTCTCTCTCTAGGAAACCTCTGATTACAGAAGGACTTACGATCTTTTGTCCATTAACTGGAACCCTTGTTTTCCCTCTGGATTTATCATTGCTACAGAAGTAGTCTTTTGCCCATTGTCTGGGTCTCCTGTCACTTTGTTACTTTGCCTTTTATTCATACCAGTTCATTTCATCATTTGAATAATCATGCCACATATTCATTAAATTATGCTTCATGTGTTTTGGTGCTTGAATTATTTGCATGGGGCTTAAGAATCTTAGTTTGTTTTCTAAAGATCATTTGATGGTATAGAATGATCAGATTGTGTTCCTTTTATTTGAAACTTAGGAAGTGGCTACAAAATATTATATCCTAATGTGAGGAAGCAGTCGGTCCACTAAGGAGAGAAGATGGCAAGGAAGTAACAGGCAACAGAGAGAAAGCAGAGCTAAAGTAATAACTAGCAGTCAGCATGGGTTTGTTAAAAACAGATCATGCCAAACCAATCTTATTTCATTCTTCAACATAATGACTAATTTAGTAGACCAGCGAAATACTGTGGACAAAATATACTTAGATTTCTGCAAGGCATTTGACAAAGTAGATCACAACCTACTTTTTGGTAAGGTAGAAAAAAGTGGGATAGATAGCACCACCACCAGATGGATTCGCAACTGGCTGACAAACCGTACTCAACGAGTAGTCCTTAATGAGTCTAAGTCTACATGGAGGGAAGTAAGCAGTGGGATACCACAAGGTTCTGACTTAGGCCCAGTACTCTTCAATATCTTCATTAATGACATAGATGTGGAAATAGAAGGGGAACTTACCAAATTTGCTGATGATACTAAGCTGGCAGGAAAAGCTAACACCCCAGGCTCAAGATCTAGATAGATCTTGACAGACTAGAAAACTGGGCCGTATTTAACAAAATGAAATTCAATGTAGAGAAAAGTAAAGTCCTACACTTAGGCAGGAAAAACCAAAAGTACACATATAGTCTGTGTGAAACCAGGCTTAATAGCAGTAACTGTGAGAGGGATCTTGGAGTCTTAGTGGACTACCAGCTAAATATGAGCCAGCAGTGTGCAGCTGCTATCAAAAGAAGCTAATGCAATCATAAATTGCATTAACAGAGGGATACAATCAAGATCAAGTGAGGTACTAATACCACTCTATAAAGCCTTAGTAAGACCACACCTAGTTTTGGTCACCACACTATAAAAAAGATGTTGAGACTCTAGAAAAATGCAGAGAAGAGCAACCAGGATGATTAGGAGACTGGAAGCTAAAACATACAATGAACAGTTGCAGGAACTGGGCTTGGCTAGTCTAGTAAAGAGAAGGACCAGGGGAGACATGATAGCAGTCTTCCAATATTTGAGGGGCTGCCACAGAGAGGAAGGGATTAAGCTATTTCTAAAGCACCCGAAGGCCAGACAAGGAATAATGGATGGAAACTGAACAAAGAAAGATTTAACCTGGAAATAAGGAGAAACTTTCTGTCAGAACAATCAACCAATGGAACAGCTTGCCCTCGGAAGTTGTGGGAGCGCCATCAGTTGAGACTTTCAAGAAGAGATTGGACTCCCATCTGTCAGAAATGGTGTAGGGTCTCCTGCTTGGGCAGGGGGTTGGACTAGAAGATCTACAAGGCCCCTTCCAACTCTGATTATCTGTTATCCGAGGGTGGACCAGTAGTGGGATCCTACCTTAGTTGCTACCGATTCGGTGGGTGATTGCATGTGCATGCATGCATGCATGCGCACGCACCTAACATTCGTGCACCTAACAAGCCAATCAGTTGAGAGGATGAAGAAACAAAAAGTTAGGAGCAACCCTCCCACTCTCCCATGGGCTTTTCGGTCTTTTATCCTCTCAGCTGATTGTCGGAGGCTTTTGTTTTCCTCCTCTCAGTTGATCGGAAGCTTTTTTTAAACTAACAGTTCCGCAAACAGATAGTGATTTTTACTACTGGTTCGGGTGAACTGGGCCGAACTAGTAGCATACCACCACTGGGGTGGATGAAAGGGAAAAGGATGGGAAAAAAGGAGGAGACAAATGAAAAGAACTTTGAAGTTGCAAATTGTTAATTTTTCAGGATTTATTCCAAAATGCTGGTGTATCAGTTTGTCAGAGGCAGGAGTGGTTGAGGACCCCAGGAGACTAATATTAATTTCATTTCTTTCTTCTATAAAAATGGGAATGCATCTCCCTTTTTAAAAAAAACTTAGAATGCAATACCACCCCATATGTCTTAGCTCATCCTTGTGACTGGTTCTTCATCATATTTCTCCAAATGGGAAGTTTGGAGGTTCTAATGCATTATTGAATTCTTCAATTTCTATGAGCATATGTTTCTACTGACTTCCTCCTTTTTCTGCTGAGAGTTTGTAGTCAACTATCATCTTTCTAGTTAGTGCTGTTTCAACATCCTGTAAAAATTGAAAAGAAAAGGGAGGTTTGAAGGTGGGAGCAGAAGGATGAGAAACAGTTCTTTTGATCTCTAGAAATTATTCTTAAACAAAACAAAGGTTCAAGTTTAATATGGATTCTTGGGACAAAGAAAAGCTTTGTTGCATATTGCTTTCGGAAATATGCTACAGCCTGAGATACAGAAATACTGTCTGAAATAATATATTCATTCACAGCATATACCTGTTCAGATCTTTAGGGCTGCACTCATCGGCGTCTCACAACTAAGATTTTTTTCTATTGTGGACCCTGGCTTGGAATTATTCTTTTTCAGAGGCTGGATTGAAACTGACATTGGCTACCTTTGATATCAATGAGGAAACACTTGACTTTTTCTGTGTACATTTAAAACACATTTGTAGCCAGATGATGACTTTGTTCCTTAAATGGATTTTATTTTTGTCAGGGTCGTTAATTGTGATTTTTAAATTATTAGTTATTTCATTTATTTTTACCACTTTGATTTGTTTATGTTGTAAGTATAACCCCACCATTATATTTTTGATGTGCTAATTTATGAATCATTTTAATGAACAAATTATAATCCCTGCATATCTCTCTGGCAGGACAATTAATAATTATTGCAAACAATTAATTTTTATTTCAAATATGTAAGTAGTGACTTCTGTATGGGAAGGTTTTAATATCTTCCATTTATTTTCCTATATTATTGCAATTTTTACTCATAAATACTGATAGTTTTCAATAATTAACTACTAGGGCTAATTGGGAGAGTTAAATGTCATTTGGGCCCCATATTTAATGCCATTTCACTGCTATTGCACTGAAGTACAGTCAGAGGTGGTATTCAGCAGGTTCTGACCAGTTCTGGAGAACAGGTAGCAGAAATTTTGAGTAGTTCGGAGAACTGGCAAAAACCACCCCTGACTGGCCCCACCCCCATCTATTCTCTGCCTCCCGAGTCCCTGCTGATTGGCTGGGTCTTCTTTTGTTGCTCTGCACGGGAGAACAGAGCTGGAAAGCAGGTTAGTGGGATGGGGAGGGATTGGGATTTTGCAGTAACCTTCCCCCAGGTTTGGGGAGGGAATGGAGATTTTTCAGTATCCTTCCCCTGCCATGCCCACCAAGCCATGCCCACAGAATCGGTAGTAAAAGTTTTTGAATCCCACCACTGAGTACAATATATCATTCTATCAGAACTCTGGTCCTTCACATACTATAGAGTGAGCTTTTGATATTATGACAAGTTATAGAATTGGGCTGTAAAGATTCATCATATTGATTATGTATGTTGAAAATTGAGTTTCTATTAATGATTTTTGCAGCATGGAATGTCACAAATTATTTAACTCAAACTATTTTATGTTCAATATATATAAAACCAATGGATTCAACATTAAATAACTCTTCTGACATGCTTGAGAAAAGTTTGCTATAACCATGTGGATAAAATCCCTTGTGTATTCTACCATGTACACCATGTGTTTGGAGAGGCAGCCATTACAATGTCATATGTACAACTCTCTGATGAGAGAAAGTTAAGAACAGAGATTACTATAATTGTTGGGAAGATAACTAATTTTGTAAGAGTAATACAGTATATCGAAAGGAAAATAAAATGTAAAAGAAAATATTTCAGCAACTGTGAATAGTTTTCATTTTAGATTTCATTCTAGAGCTAAATTACCTTTCTCCTTTCTGAATTTTAGCTTTATTTGAAATGATATTTTACTTGAGTGTTTGATTGATATGTGTCATGAAATTGGGATGCAACCTTCAACCTTCTACAATGCAGTAACAAATCTGGGACTATAACAACTAGTAACCAACAACACTAGACTTAACAACTGCCTCGATCTCATCTTCTGCAATAGTTTGAATTCAATTTACGGAATACAAATTAAAGAACCCTTTTCCAACAGTGACCACAACATGATTGACTTTTGTCTCAATATACGTCCACACAAAAATCATCACAATGACAGATTCCCCAATTATAACTTCAAAAAAGGCAACTATGATCTTATAAACAACGATCTCTCATCCCTTGATTGGTAATTTCTATTCTCTGGTTGCAATACTGTAGAAGACCATTACAACATATTTTTACTTGAAGTCAAAAGAGTCATCAAACTGTATGTACCATTAACAACTCCCAAAACCAGAAAAAAACAAATTACCCAAAATAATAAGGAAGCTTCATTCCAAAAAGAAATCACTTTGGCAGAAAAACAAATCTGGTCACGTTGCCAACTTCAAAAGCTGATACAAAAATTTATGCCACCTGATAAAAACTGAATGCACCAATTATCACATTAAACAAGAAGAAAACCTTCTATGCACCAATTCCACCCACGCTTTTTACAATTTTGTAAACAACAAACTAAAAGACTCAAGGTCCATCCCACCCCTGAAAGGACCTAATGGTAAAGACTGCAAGGACAACACTATTAAAGCCAACCTCTTTAACACATTCTTTGGCTCAGTATTTGTGAACAGCAATGGATCATGCCCAGTATTTCCTAGTTGAACCACTGACAACTACAATGATCTAATACATATCGATTTTAAAAAAGACAATGTTGAAAAAGCACTACGCAATCTAAAACCATCTCTATCTATTGGAATATGTGCCTACTTCTTAAAAAAGCTACCCACTGCCAGAGCTGAACCTCTAAGCATAATCTTTTAAAAATCTTTCAGGACCAGCTCCTTGCCAAAACTATGGTCACAAGCCACAGTCATCCCCATCTTCAAAAAGGGAGACCTCAGATTGCAGGGTACTGTCTCCAACTCTGAGAGAGAGAGACTTTTGGCTTCCTGTAAGGAAAGCAGTAGAAGCAGCAGAAGTCTTTCTCTCCCCCAAACTCTGCCAGAAATGAATCTTTGTGAGAATTGTCGCGCCGGCACAGCCTCTTGAAGCAGGATGTCTTGAAAGGTCCCAAAGACTCATTTCTGGCCGAGTTCAGGGGAGAGAAAGAAAGACATTTGCTGCTTTCCTTGTGTGCAGCTACAAACAAAAGAAGCAGAAAGAAGCAACCCGGTGGCCAGGCCAAGCACATGGGGTGAGTGGGCAATTTCTCCCCCTCCATACTTTTCGCCCCTCCCCTCACTACTTCATGTTGTTCGCAATGCAAGCAATGCAAGTCTTGTGTTGCCAGGGGCCATGTGGGTGGTTCAGCCTTGTGTTCCTGCGCAGCCTGGATTAATTGCTTTGGGGGGTGCTTTGGGGGTGACATTTCACTGCGGACCACCAAAATTTTCTCACGGAACACCAGTGGTCCCAGGCTCACTGGTTGGCGACCACTGATTTAGACAAAATATTCATGGATGCTGGCTGGTGTTCTTGCAGATGACAAATTGCTATGTATAATCACTGCATTTCCCTGAAAATAAGATCTGGTCTTAGATTAATTTTTGCTCCAAAAAATGCATTAGGGCTTATTTTCCAATTAGGTCTTATTTTCAGGGAAATATGGTGCTAAATGTATCCGTCTGGCTGACAAGCTTAACGGGCTTATTTTGGGGGTAAGGGTTCTATTACGAGCACCCTAAAAAGTCATGCTAGGGCTTATTTTCTAGTTGGGTCTTATTTCAGAGAAACACGGTATGCTTCCTTTCATTATATATTTTTCCAGTGGGCTGCAACCTCTGTGGCTTTCCATTTTTCAGTAAATCCTAAGAGAAGATAACATAAGGTAGTTCTTTTTGACTTTTATGCTACTTTCATTAATCAAAAGATTCCTAAGAAATGTCTCTTTTATGAAAGAAATGTGAAGAAATTGTACTAATCATTTAGTTATTTTCTTTCTGACTTCCTATTTACTAGGCTCCCTGTTAAAGTGACTGGTAATTATCCAGTTTGAGACCAAACCATATCAATGTATAGATACTGAAATAATAATATTTACAATAGGAAAGATATCTTAATCTTGGAACATTGTTACAGAATTCTAAACCATAGTCGATTGTAATATAACATTAGTTTAATCTTTGAAGAGTTAATTAACTGTAAAAGTATAACACTGAGTGCTTCTAATATTTTGTTAATCTAATTTGTTTTTAACATTGTGACCAAAATATCTTAAGTATTAAAAATGGAACTGCATATAAAAGTATTTACTTTTCAGTTAATATAATTTTTATTGGCAAAATGGGATTGGACACATAAGGAATATGTCTCCGGTGCAAAAGGTCACAGCGTTCATACAAGCAATAAGTGATAAATCACGATCATAATCATCATAAAAATATAACACTTAGTGATAATCATAGGATACTAAACAAGCAATCAGTATAAATCATACTAGTATATGAAATAAAACAATATAAATCATAAGATACAAGAATCAAAGTTATAATCATAAGAAAATGACGAAATAGGTAATAGGAAAGATAAGAAGAGTAATAGTAATACAGCCCTACTAGGTAGTTTGACAGTGTTCTGGGAATTAGTTGTTTAACAGAGTGATGGAATAGGGGAAAACTGTCCTTGTGCCTAGTTTTCGCATGCAATGCCCTATAGCGTTGTCTTGAGTGAAGAAGTTGAAACAGTTTATGTTCAGGATGTGAGGGGTCTGTAGATATTTCCACAGCCCTCTTCCTGACTTGTGCAGCAATTGTTTTTTCTGAACTTCTAACTATTGGTTGAAGTCTATGTTTGTCTTGTTTGGTTGCAGTGCCAAATCAGTACAGTTCGTTATAACTCCTGCTGCCTTAAAAAAGTTCAAAACATTCTCAAAGATCCATCTCATCCTGGGCACCCTTTTTTTGAACTACTACTGTCTGGCAGGTGGTACAGGATAATAAAAACAAGGACAAATAGGCTGAAAAACAGCTTCTATCCGAGGGCAGTAATTCTATTGAATTCTACTGTATAGTGCAATATTAATGCAATATCAGGGTTTTTCAATTCAATGTATAGAATGTGAAGGATGTGTATTTGTGTTTATTTTCATAGTCATAATGTACACCAAATATGGTATTTAATTTCGTTGTATGAGGTGCAATGACAATAAAGTAAACTAAACAAACGACAGACTCAATTAATTCCTTTGTAGAATTGTATCAGCAACTCTTTGGGCAGTCTGACCTTTTTGAGTTGGTGCAGGAAGAACATTCTTTGTTGTGCTTTACAACAGAATTGAAAAAAGTGACTTATGATCGTTTTTCACACTTGCAACTTCCCTATGGTCATGTGATCAAACTGCAGATACTTGATAACTGGCATATATTTATGACGGTTGCAGTGTCTGGGGGCGGGAATCATGTCAACCTTCTGAAAAGCAAAATCAATGTGGATTCACTTAACAACTGTGTTACTAAGTTAACAACTGCAGTGATTAACTTAACTGTGGCAAGAAAGGGCATAATATCGTGTAGAACTCATTAAATAAGTGTCTTGCTTAGCAATGGAACTTTTGGACTCAATTGTGGTCATAAGTTGAGACTATCTGTATGCATAAACACACACATATACAACACGTGTCTGTGTGTATGAATATTTTAACAACAATTTTAACAACTTAGTACATTCTCACTATAACACATGATCTCTCTCCATTCCATATCTTCTATCTATAAACAAATCCCAAAAATCTCTTCATTCAGTAGTCTATTAATACCAGAAATAAGGACAATCTATTTTAACTTGAACAAATAAACTAATTCTATATTCCTTTTCTTTACTTTTAGCAATCTTGGTCTTTAATTTCTTCAAATAATATCTGAGAACTTGATTTGTTTTCCTTTTTTCTTTTTTCTATCTCATCAAATCTTTTAAAACTTTATCAGACCTCTTTTGTAAATCCAATATATGCAAGTTATTCAAGTTGCTCTTTTGGTTTGTTATTTATATGTCCCTTTAAATTATTAAGACATCAGCTAGGTTCATTTGTATGTCCAATATATTGTCTTTTTTCCAGATCATTTTTAGCCTATTATTTTAAATTCCACATTGAAATCAATTTCAGTCTTGTCAGTACAACCTGTAACCTCTAACATAACATCATTTGCACACAATCTTTCTGTGATAGCAGACATTTTTGAAATTAACTTTTTAATTCATTATCCAATGAGTTCTACTTAGCTGAACAACAAACCAAAAAGGGAACAAAGAGACCAGAACATCTCCTCACCAGCAATCAACACCGAGAGATTAACATCAAGATTAACATTAAACCAAGAATCAAGCATCAAACAATATATCAAAGAACTGCTAAACAAGATAATAGAAAACAGTCCAACCAAAGAATATCAAGACCACTCTCACCAGTACTGATAGGGCACACCATTAAAATATGAAATGACAGCAAATCCCATTCCCTATTAGCACTGATGATGTTATCTAGTTTACCTGATGAAATTATGCAAGAAAACGGCTAAGCTCAGAGGCACCAAGGACCATGCCTTTCAACACTGAACTACAAATATTCTCTATCAGAACTTTATGTCCATATGGTATACATTACAACTGTGAGATTAGATGGAATCCATTCTCCCAACTGTTCAACTAACCAGTTGACCATCAAAACCTTGTTCCTGTAGCTATCTGCAGTACATGTGGGCAATATCATATATGCCCTTTCTCTGGAGAGATTTTGCTAGCCAGGATCTAACTCTTGGCTTTTTTAATGTAAAAAAAAAATGTAAATTTTTGAAATGAAATAAACATTAATAAGTGATATTTCATTTTCTTAGTTCTTATGTTTTATAAATGTCAGTTTTACTGTGTCAATGTTTGCTGTGTTTTTTTAAAAAAACCCACAAGCTAAAGTATGTATGTACTCATGTGTGCATTTTAGTTTGTAATTTATCTAATTTTGCAAATAATTTCCATAACAAAATGTATTTCCTGTAATACTTTCCGATATATACATTTTGGGATATATTTACCTAATATATATATTGTTATTGCTTTCAAACTAAACTGAAATTCAAAGAATTACAAAATACCAGTTTGTGTATTATTGTGAAACAAATATAAAATAAATGCATTTCTGGCATTTATATTATAGTACATGTAGTACATTTATATTATAGTATTATAGCACCCCTTTCCCATTTAATGACTCTTCATAGCATCTTTAAGTATAGTTTGATTACTCTGCAGAAGAGAAAGCCAGCACAATCAGCTTCCCACAAAATAGATCACCTTCAATTGTGCCACAGGGATGCTAGAAATGATCACATCCTGTTTATGCTGATTAAAATGAACTTCAGCCAAGTTGATAGAGCAGGTGGCTGCAGTATAAAATGCACTCCAGCTCCCAGGTTGCTAACTGATAAGAGGTAGTGTAGCCTCACATTATAGATACTGTAATGTCTTTGTGGCTTGAAGTTGAATAGTATCAGATCTATAATCAATAGAAAGGAAGATGCAAGTGGAACTCTGAACATCTTGTTTCCAAATACAGTGATATAAATTAAGCAACAATAGCTTGTCCTTATCTGCATCTAGATTCTGTTCATGAATATCTACCTAGCCATAGCCTAATTGTTTAGATTGACTGTTAGTTTATCGAATTCCGTGTTTCTGATTCTGTCAATCAGAGACCAATTGGTTGATAAGCATTTGGTAAAAGCTGAACTTTGAGGGCATTTTTGTATCCTTACAAATTGCAGGGGAAATGCCAACTTGCATTCTCCTATAGGTTGCACTGCTGGTATGATAAATGTGCAGCATAAATGTAAGCTGCTTGTTGCTATGCAGTTAGTAAATACATAGGAGCTTCTGTTTCAGAATATAGTGAAAAAGTATATCCTTACTAAATATTAATTGTCATATTTATTGGGGATCTTTTTATTATGATGATATTTTTAATCTTATAAGTTGCTTAGAATTGCTTGGAAACTACAGGGCCTTAAAAACTGACACAAATAAATTAAAATATTGTATCTTGGCTTAATTTATACACTACCAAGTATATTTGGAGTGAGATAATTAACTTATAAAAACGAATATTGTAATTGTGAACATTTCAGTAGAAGATCCCTTTCCTCTTTGAATTCCTTTATACATCTCACTTCGCACACTCCCTGGGTGGGAGGGTTGTTACTTGCAGAGTTAAATTTTTATCTACTTTTTGTTGACAGTGACTGGTTTAACACCATTGCACATGTTTTAACAATTTTCTTTTAGATTCCATGTTTCCAAAATATGGTAAAATACAAGTAAATACTGTAAGAATGATTTCATGAACTTGTAGACTGAGTCTACAGGGACAAGATCTTGTGAATAAATTATGGTGTGAAAACTAGATTTTGTATGATCAGAAACAAGCAGCCTCAGACCAGAATGGTTCACTAAGGTAACAAGGGACAGCATCACCTGCCCTTACCATCCAAAAGTAGCAATAGCAATAGCACTTAGACTTATATACCACTTAAGATTTGAATAGGATAGATAACAAAGTCTTGGAAATATAAATGACATTAGCAGGTCTGAGGAGACGGGGGTACATTCTTCCAGGGCCTGTGAAGCTCAAAGGGGGCCTATGAAAGGAAATTTAATTTTTTTTACAAAACCAAATTTTTAAAAAGAAAAACAGTGGGTCTATATGTCAACCTGGATGCGCCTGGGCAGGGGTGGTGGTGGTGGACGGTGGTGGTGGCTCACAGCAAAACACTCCAAAGCTGGATCAAATCAACTCATTTCCCTCATTTGGAGGGAAAATGGCAAGGAAGGGAGGCGTGTCCTTTCTGTGCAGCAACAGCAATGATCTGCCTCCCTTCCACCTCCATCACCTCCTCTCTCTCCCCTTTTCCCCAGTTCACTTCCACTTCTTACCCTGTCAAAATCCTTCACGGCAAAAGGAAGGAGGCACCACTGTTGGCTTAGTTGGAGGATCTGTGCACGCCATCCGTGCCAAAGGGTAACTGGCAAGAGGTGGCTTTAAAACGCAGGAGGATAAGCCGAAGGAGGAGAGGTGGGGGCGGGCAAGGGAAGAGTCACTTTCATTTGTATAGACTAGAGTGAATCATTCTTCCAGTCAGAAAAAAAATCTACCTGTGGGCTGTGCGGAGTCCAGTGCCGCTTCTCTGTACTTCGTCTTCACCCCCCTGCTTCCCAATCTGCTTTCTGCACTGGCAGCCACCCCCTTTTTTAACAAGCCTCTCACAGGGTGGTGGGGAGGGGGAGGGGAGACCCTCATGGTCGTGTTAACAATGTCTAGGTGAGGGGACCCATATTAGTCTTGTTCCAGCACTTAATCCTCTTGGCGGCCCTGGACATAAGGTGTAAAAGTGATACAAATTTTTAAAAATCATGTTCTTTTAGTATGTGTTAAGTATATTTTCCTATATATTTATATAATAAAGCATTTTTGTCATACTGGTCAAATGTGTCACATCTGATTGCTACTATCCCATAGAAAGGACTAATAATTCATGATTTTCAAGTGAAATGATAGAAGAGTTTTGTGCTAATCTGTTACTGATCATTTACTTATTTTCTTACTTACTTACTAATCTTCTATGTTTCCTCTCTCACTGAGGCAACAAAATCCAGATCCCATTGATTTCAGTGGAATTTGCTGTTAACTGTATTTGTACTCTTTTTGATATTGACAGAAACACTCTATAGACAAATATCAGCTAATATTTGCTATATTTTTACTGAACTATTTCTGTTGTTTATCTTCTGGGTTGTCAAATGTCACAAAATGTCTCGAATTCTGCTTATTTTTTTCTTTTTTTCTGTCTGTATATTTGCTGAGAAAATATGTCCCAGGAGGGACTATGTTTGACGATTTAGATACTCTGAACATGTTATCTAAACATATTACTGCAGTTTCACAGTCCTGATTGCAGGAGCAGTTACATTTCCCTGTAGTCTAGTTAACAAACAACTTGAAACAAGGTATATTTACATAACCCAGGAGAAGTCCAAAGCAGAATCTAGATCTTGTACATTATATCTTCCCTTTCTTCCAGATGAAGCTGTTTATTCAGTAGATAGTTATTTTTATTTGATTGACCCCTCCCCCCCCTTTTTTTTTTTGCCGTGGAAATCAAATTAGACAAGATTTCTTAGAAATATCTTGGTTAGGAAAACTTCAATTATATTGCATTGGGTACCTGCTTTGGCATTCAGTTTTTTTCACATTTTTTTTTACTCTCATTGTTTTTATTTTCAAGATTTTGTTTTTGTTATTCAGGAAGGGTTTGATGAGAGTTCATTTCATTTTACGTGAGATGAAGTTTTTCAGAAATCTTTTTAAAAGAAAGCTGTGCTAAATATTTAGACAGCCTTGATGAACACATTTATTTTAAAAAAATGCAGGGAATTATAATGTTTATTTTCAGTATTTGGTTGTCAATCCAAATCCTTGAAGGTACAAAAAATGGGTTTGGAGGCAACTCAAGATAGATTGTCGTTGTCTGTTCCTAATTTAATCTATAGTGTAGATTAAGAGCAGTGGTGAGTAAGTGCTTTTGTTTTTATCCAGTATTTTGTACTCTTAAGATTTACTTTGCCATGTAGACATCATAATCTTCAAATCTGGATTTGAATGCTTTTAAAAATATTAATTAAAAATATTTTTATGAAAGAATGCTACATTGTGCTACAACAACACCCAAAATCAATAAGGGTTATAGTTTTAAATGCAAAGACCTATTGAATTTTATGGTCTTTTCTTAGAAGAAGAAAATGTTATAGAATTCAACTATTAGTTTTAGATTTTCAGATATTTGCTCAGCTTTTCTTTGTAGAAACGTTTAGATTCTAACCCGATAGTGATATGGGTGAAGATAATTCAAATGCAGTAGCTTAAAATAAGTTTGGAAGAGAACAAATGTGTACTTGATTAAAAGTCATCAACCATATGTTAAATCCATCCAGGGAATACTAAACTTTTCACTACGAGTTTAATTGTGTTTGGCAAAATGAGAATTATTAGGGTTTTCACATTTTCTTTACAACATTCTGTTTTAGCTGTCCTGTCTGCTTTCCCTGTGACCTTAATGCTAGTAATAATAATGAAAAAAAGTAAAGGCAACATGTGGCCAAGTAGGCTCATTACTATTGAGAAACAGACTTCAAGTTTCCCCTTAGTTGGAAATCATTTGCAGAAATTAATATCCTTCCAAGGATCATGGATCATATAGATAATCCTGAAGTTATGACAATAGGGAATGGAATTTCCGTCACCATTCAATGCAGTCGTAAAGCATAACTTAAGTAAAAAAAGAAAAAAACCAAAAAAAATATCTGAGTCTATAACAAATAACAGGGAGATTTGGAAACAGGGTTAAGAAACAGGCCCAGTAACTGAATTTACAGCTAGCTAGTATCTTACAGCTTGTAGTGTTGGGATTCCTCACAATCATCCAATTTCTTTAAAATAATTATTAGTTTTTACTATAGTTCTGGGCTTCTTTTTATCAACCTGTATTATAGTCTCCCCTTCTATTCGTTTTATCACCACACCCGTATATTATTTATGATCTCAGACCAACAAATACAACTACAAAATCATTTAAAATACAAGAATTCCCCATGCTAGCTGGGGAATTTTGGGAATTGAACACCACAAGTCTTAAAGTTGCCAGGGTTCGACACCCCTGGTCTAGACTGATATACACACATGTAAACACACATGCCCATATCCACTTTCAGTCTTTATTACAATATGAAATATTTAATGTGATTCAGTTATACAAATAAGATACTTCTTTTAAAGCTCTGAATTTTAAGGATAATTGGATATATTTGTATATTTTTCTCCTGAATAAATTATTAGAAATACCAAAAGATGTGTTCTTTAACCATTTATCTTTAAGGAAAAATTGCTCTTTGGAAAAGAGCATGTTGTTTAAAGCAAATACAGTTTTCCAATAAGTGCATGTTCTCTAGCTCTGATTTCTAGTTTTTGTCAGAAGATAAAAAGTGCCTTTTGAACTAATATTAAAAAAGAATGGTAGTGAATACAAGTTGCAGAAATTCAGATTTTTTAAAAACCACGAATAATCCCCAATGACATAGTGTCTGTTTAAACAATCTGTTTAAACTGTCTGCTTAAACCACAAATATACTATGTAATGGCTAACACATAAAAAAACTAATGCCTTCAGAAGACCTTTAGCAGTCTCCTTTTTCCCCAGTTAAGTGTCCAGCCTACTACTTTTAGAGATACCAGTTGAAAAATACTGCTATAGTTTAAGAAGTACAAGAAAGCAGATAAAGGCAGAATTGTTCCAGCTTCTCTGTTTATAGGATCAGGCTTCTCCTTCCTAAGTGCAGCCTCACTGGATAGACTACAGTAGACCAGGAAACAACCCTGCAGGAAGATTAAAAAGATTAAAACTATTTTTATTCAGATTAGCTATAATAATAGAATCTTCCTATTGCACTGTACTTCATCTTCTTTCTTATACTCCAGTGATTCAAGGAGGTGTCTGCCTGATCTGCTTCTGAATATTATGTTGTTTTTCGGGACTTAAAAATGTTTCAGCTCCCTTTGTATGAGTAACAGTTATTGCATATTTCTGTCGGGATCACCTTCCTTACTCTGGGTAAAAGCACGACAGTTCTGCTACTGGTGGAAGACATGCCATTGGTGGGGTGACCAAAAGGAGATTGCTGTACTTGGGGAGTCACATCCTGTTTGCTAAAGGAACATTGAAATCAATGAATGAGGGATTGCTTTTTTGCTTGACTTTCTATAATTTCAGGTTGCAAACTAATCAATATCTACATAATCACAGTCACTCAGACTTCAGTTTAAAGTGCTGCTTTTTAACGCTACATCAGTTATTTAGCAAAACATATCTGCATGATGTTATATGTTATAATCTGAATTATTATTCATTATTCATTTTATTTATTTGTAAAATTTACCTCAGGGTAACTATGAGTGGCTTACAATTGTAAAAGATAAAAACTATATTAAAACATAAATAAGTCGGTACAAAAAGTTAAACAGTGCAGCGCAATTAAAAGATGGGAAGGCCAAGAGCAGAATAGAGGGGACGTGGGATAACTAGACTGGTAGAGCCAGGTCTTTAAGCGCTTATGGAAGGTCACCAGTGTTGGAGCCGACCTCACTCCGCGAAGTATTTTCCAGTGGACAAGTGCAATGGCAGAGAGAGCCCCTCTCCTGGGCCCCCACCAGCCAGAATAATAGGACAGGCTGCAACATGACTCTTCTGCTGAACTGGCATGCATTACAAAGACCTGACCGAGGAGAAGAGATGGCTAGTCTTTCGCAACTCTGTTCTTTTCATGTTGCAGCCAGGCTAAAGTTGAAGGGTGGGAAAGTGATATGGATTCCATCTCTCTAGTTTAAAGTTACATCTGATCTTTTGAAAAATTGTAAATACTTGAGGGTGCTGTATTTTGGTAGCTGGGATAGTGAAGAGTATACAGCATCTGCTCACTGTATAACAGTGTCTTTTGATCTGGTGTAGCATTGGATTTCCTGGACTATTTGTTTTGGGATATTTCAGGGCCCGTAAAATAATCCAAAAATTATATATATAAAATTATATGTATAAAAATTGTGGATAGGTTGATGGCAGCTGCAAATATATATAGAATAGCTAATTAATAGCTGCAAACTACAGAAATTATGATCAAATCAAAACAATAGGGAGGTTTTATACTGATCTCTAAAATCCTAGTCAAGATCGAGCCTAACTATCTGCTAGTGTACCTTTCCCGCAATAAACCTGCGTGTCTCCTCAGATCAACTGGAGAAACTCTTTTGAAGATAAGGAGGATCTGGAGATTTGTCTGTCCAGTACATGGGAAATGGCTCTTACTGATGCCCTCCATCAGTAGTCTACATTCTCTTAAGAATTACCCTTGGTTGTCCCCATCACCAAAAGGTTGGTGAAAATATTTTATTACTGTCAGACTTTTAATTGTTAATTTATTCTATTTAATTCTTGCTTTTTCCAGATTTTAGTTATATTATTTTAAATACACTTTTATATTTGTATTGTTGAAAGCTTCTTTTATTGCCAGAGGGATAGACTAGTGTAGAAATCAAACAATCAGTCAACCAACCAGTGCTTTTCGTCTTTCCATTCAAGGCTTTTTGAGGAAACAGGCAGTGTTTAAAGAAAGTATCAGTGGACAAAATTGTAGAGTTCATGGGTGTTGAATTAATTTGGAATAAACTCTTGGTAAGTCTTGGAAACCAAATATCCCATCATGTTAGAGCTGAGGTCTCAAATTCAGTTGCTGTGTTCTGATGGTAAAAATTAAATGAGAGAATATCTGCTTCTATTGTGCATTAACTCAGCATGATTATGCCTTCTTATCAACTCCTAACTAGGTTTTATTTTGTAGTACTGGTTTGAGGAGAAAAAGAATAATAGTTTCAGATGACAGTAAAAACGATTTCCAATACTCACCTTATAGGAAACAACTGCATCCACTGTCTAAATCATTTTGAATGTGGACATGCTTATACCTTTTCTATATATGTATTTAGCAGAAACAAGCAATTTGGTGATGAGATTCTCAGTATAAAGTAATTGTGTAGCTACAAATTGTCCTTTGGCTGTTTTTGAATGAGGGTCCCATCACATGGAAATTAAAAAAAAAACACATCATGTTGAATGTTCTGTTCAGTATTTAATATCTGAAAAGGCTTAACAATTGAACCAACTTTGTGCCAAAGTTGCTCTTCAATATTCCAAATTTTAATTTGATTATGAAAAAAGTATTTTCCTTTCTCATTTTCAGAATGTATTTTTAGATGTATTTTCAGAATGTCTTTGAGATGTAGTACTGTACTGCTTTTGCATTTGTTACAGGGCTCTCTATAACTCCGCAGCCTCCTGTTTTCAAAAGGAATATGTTTGCTCACTTCATTTGGAATTTGAGGCTCCATGAAAGAGAGGCTTCAGTCAGTTGAGGAGAAAAGTGAGGACACTCACACATAGTCTGCAGTGACTTGTTAAAAAAGGTAAGGGAAAGAATTCCAGGTCACCCATCTCTTCTACCACATTCATCACTTGCCAAGATACATGATCTGTAGCCATTTTTAATTTTCTGCAGCAAAAGCAAGAATTCGGGCACCTTAAAGAGTATTTGATTTATTATAATATACACTTTTGTATGGTATGTAAGAAGTTTGGAAAAGTAGTAGGTCCTTATTTGATTGCATGCTACTTCCAGGCCCTAATTCAGCCTAATATGGTATTTCTGTAAATGTAAGTCTACACACTTGAAGCAAGAAAAAGCAAATTTTAATAGAAAAAATAATTTTTATACATTTATTTTAGTATAAATGAATCATGAATGAAGCTATATTTAATTTCTTTTAAAAGTTCTATTAATTTCCAATCCTTTTTCCTACCCTGCATTAATTCTTTTTCATAATGTTGCTATAGTAAGTTGTTTTCAGGTTTCACTTTAAAATAAAATGAACATTTATTTCAATGTAGAGTCCTAAAGGTTTTTGTCCTTAGTTTAGCTGTGCTCCAATATTACTAGAAAATACGGATTTTAAAAGAAAACACAGTTTTGTTAAATGGGAAGTGTACATTGAGTAAAAGGCTGAAAGGAGCTTTGTCCTGCAGCACTTGTCTGAAATGCTTTAAAGTGATACAAAAATGCTTTTTGGAGGTAAATCACACCATATATTTTATATTTTTATTTATAAATAAAATTCATTTCCATTCATGGCACAGATACCTTTTATGATAACTTTTTTGCATAAGTCTAATAGTGATCAGGATTTCATACAATTATTAATGATTAGAGCATATTAGAAAAGGCTTTACAAAATTAAGTTTGGTTTTTCTATTCCTTTATTCAAGATTGCCAGTATGTTTTCAATAATGAAGCGTTGAGATGACATTCTAACTGAGCTTTTTACCATGGTCATTATCAAGATCTTTGTTGTTTAATTTAATTTTTTTTAATAACACATAATTTTATGCTTGCTTATATTGAATACCACTCCCAATTTTAAGCACGTGCCTTCATTTTTAAAATGTTACTCTGGAATGTAACCTGAACCCTTTATATCTAATTGCTGTAGATAATTTGGAACCTTGAACGAAGTGTCCCTAACTTGAACTTACGTATTTTATTTATCCTTATTTGTATACCACCTCTTCTTATGATTCAATCTGTTTACAAGATTTCTAATATAAACTTTTCATTAACTCTAAGAAGGTACCTTTTATTACCCCATAATTGCTAGGCTTGATGCCACATATGAATGAATATATGAGCAACAATATCATATATTATAATACTGAATTTGCTGTCAAAAAGGATGCTTGAAGCTTCTGTCATATCTTGATTCAATGATACTCTTAATAGAGAAATCTAAAAGTACCGTATATACTCGAGTATAAGTCGACCCGAATATAAGCCGAGGCACCTAATTTTACGCAAAAAAACTGGGAAAACTTATTGACTCGAGTATAAGCCGAGGGTGGGAAATGCAGCAGCTACTGGTAAATTTCAAAAATAAAAATAATTAATTTGGGAAACGATCTCACTATCATGAAAGGTTTAATTGATTCACTAACCCAAAAGAAGAAGATGATGATGACAGCGGGAGGCAGGAGTCACTCTCTTCCCCTCCCTCAGGAGGCCCCTGAGTCAGGAGTCACTACGCCGGCGCAGCCCCAGTCCCGCCGCCTCGGGAAGGGAAAGGCAAAGCGCTTTTTGCCTTTCCCTTCCCGGCTGGGGCTGTTGGGAGTCGCTGCCGCCGGAGCGGCCCCAGTCCCGCCGCCTCGGGAAGGGAAAGGCAAAACGCTTTTTGCCTTTCCCTTCCCGGCTTGAGCTGTTGGGAGTCGCTGCCGCCGGAGGCCGCGACTCCACACCATTTTTTTTCAGAGGGAATCTGACTCGAGTATAAGCCGAGGGGGATTTTTTCAGCACAAAAAATGGGCTGAAAAACTAGGCTTATACTCGAGTATATACAGTACTTTCTGGTTTGGAATGCACATGGCATATGAATTAGAATCAATTTAGGTAACTACAGTGGTCAGATGAAAACACTGTAAGATGACCATACTATAATAAGATTGAATCACCTTTTATTTATTTTTCTCAGCTTTTTATGTATGATATGCAGATTAGATGTACTGCTGTTTGGGATCTAGTGAAGTTCTCCATAATGAACAAAATAATCCTAGAAATCAGTGTTACTATCATATTAGCAAACTATATTTTATTAGCATTGGTTATGATATTCCCTTCTGAATATTTTCAATTAAAATTTTACATGGTTTTGTGATATAGGCTAGATGTCAAACCATTTATCTGATAATTTAGTAACATTTAGTAATGTTATAAAGGGCCAAAGTTTAAAGGTAAAGAATTATTTCTTTGTGTTATGTATACTCACATGTAATTATATAATTCATGAAATAATATTGTTTGACTAAATGAGCTATAAAGCTCTACTTCTACTTCAACCATGATGTTATATGTAAATAAACAAGTTTCTAGATTTTTTAAAAATCTAGCTCTATCCATTTAGGCTTCTACACCTCAGATTTTCCATATTAACCCATGGACAGAGAGGTAGAGGAACTGCATATTGATAGAAATGGAAGATTTTGGTGCCTTAGAGTTTTAAGTGACATGTTTTCTTATTAAGCAACGAGTAATGGTTAATAAATAAGGTGAATTCAAGAAAGTTCTCTTACAATAATTTGAAATAGCAATATGAAATCACACAGAATTAAATATATCTTGGAACACTTTTAGATGGGAATTTGAAACTGGACAGAATGAAACATGAAGTATCTTCCACCTCTTTGTTTCAGTGAAGAATAACACCTTGATACAATAGATAATGTATTTCAGCCCCAAATATGATAATCGGGCCAAGCAAGGCGAGGTACTCTGCACACGCTCAGAGACTCCCAACTTCAGTGAAGCATTCCGCCCATCTTTATGCTCTGCCCGGGAGGAGGAAGGCGTGCGGAAGCAGCCCAGACCAGCGGAGGCGGAGGAAACAATTGTTTGGAAACTAAGCAAGCAAGCGCAGGGCTTAGTGAGAAGAACTGAGCTGCAGAGGAAGGCTAGGTTCTAGGTTCGGGACGGCCACGTAGAGCCGAACTGACCGAGCCACGCGCCTTGGAGAGCCGCAGCTGCACCCACCCGCATCCTGCGCGCAAGCCCGGCTGGCTCCCTTTTTTCCTCTCCCCCCCAGGCTTGGCAAGGCTCACCGTGTGTGGGTTCTGCATTCAAGGCGCCGGCTACGAAGCGATGAAACAGTCAGTGGGCTGCGTGGCCGGCAGTCAGTGAGCCTGCGGGGCCGGTACCTCAAATGCCCCTCTGCCACGTCTTAGCTCCCCCTGCTGCCCCCCTTGCCTCTTACCACCCCCCCTAAAGCATCCCACCGCCCCCCAGGGGGTGGTATCACCCACTTTGGGAACCACTGATCTATATCATAATCTATCTCTATCTTTATTGTGGTGAGTGGCACAGTGGTTAGAATGCAGTATTACATACTAATTCTGCCGATTGCCAACAGTTTGGCAGCTCACTAAGCTCAAGGTTGACTCAGCCTTCTATCCTTCCGAGGTCAGTAAAGTGAGGACCCAGATTGTTGGGGGCAATATGCTGACTCTATAAACTATTTAGAGAGGGCTGTAACGCACTGTGAAGTGGTATGTAAGTCTAAGTATTATTGCTATATGACATAAAAAATCTGATAAATCTGTAGATGAGAATTTTGAAATTTCATGGGAGATCTCAGGAATCAGATCGGTGAATTATGGTAAAATTGTACAGTGGTATTTATCATCAAAGAAACTAAACTTAATTTTTGCAAAATAATAGTGATGATATAGGTATGTAAATACAGTGGTGTAGTTTGAAATCCATAAGTTCTTCCAAAATTTAAGCTAAGCAGCTTCCAGAATGGTGGTTAGGAAATAACAATTTTAGTGAGACATCTTAAGTTAAGTATGAAATTTAAACCTAATTAGAATCAAGTGAAAATTAATTAAATTAGATTTATGCTGACTTGGGCTGGTCAACTCACATACCAGATATAAATGTAACAGATCTCAACTTGCAAATCCTAAAGATTAACGATTTGACTTTAGTGTTAGATGCTGTAAGTGAATTTTACCAAATGTTTTTGTTTGCATATGGGAGAAAAAATATTTCATAAGTTTTCCCGCAAAAATATGATCCAAAGGATTCTGAATTTTTCATTAGTTCATGTAACCATGATGAAATCTATGATGTCAACTGATCATCTGGGTCAGTTAACAAATTTGGAATTTTATGTTTTCAATCATGATTTATTTTTATGTTGTCTATTGAATTCTATATATATGAAAATAACATTTATTTTACAACACAAATTGATCTTTTCACAAGCAAATTATCTCTTTTCTTATGTAGATATTCAAATGTGCATATCAGTTGAATTTTTCATATGTGTGTGTGTGTGTATGTGTGTATGTATGCAGGGGTCCCCAACCACCTGTCCCTGGACCGGTACCGGTTCGTGGATAATTTTTTACTGGGCCGCAAAGCTTGGGCGCCGCCATCTTGTTTCGACGGCGCTTCCGGGTTTTCGGTTGCTTCCGGGTTTTCGGTTGGAAAGCGGCGTTTGGGTGCTCGCGCCTTAGTTTCGTTGAAGAGACTTCAAACGAAGAGCCGTCCCGATGGCGGTGGAGTCTCGCGTTACTCAGGTACCAGTCCGTGAAAGAATAAATAATCGTGAAACCGGTCCCTGGTTCAAAAAAGGTTGGGGGCCACTGTGTGTGTGTGTGTGTGTGTGTGTGTGTGTATATATATATAGTGTGTGTATATATATACACACACACATACACATACACATACACATACATACATACATACATATACATATATGTATGGTATTCAGCTTTGTTCGGGTATTTCCCACGTCATTGTAGTTGTGTTTTTAAAGTTGTAGCAACGTTTCGGCAGAATCTCATCTGCCATCATCAGGCTTCATCAGGCTAAATATATATATATATATATATTTACAAATGTGTGTTTGTATGATTGCTGCTATGTCCTGTTTTTACCAATCATCTTATACTAGTAATATAGTAAAAAGCAAATAAAATATCTCACTCTGAATTTACTGGATATCAAGTATTCTTAGTGTATTCAGAGGAACTGAAGGGTTTTAAACTTCTTGGTGTGAATGGCCCTCATTCCAAATCATTGCATCCCTAGGTGAGTTAATGTTTGATTGTTGACGAACATTGGAATAATATAGATTCTTACACACAACCACTAGAAAAAGTATAATGAAATAATAACATATCATTCAAATTTGTTCCACATATTTTGAAACAGTTCAACAGTCTTTTTGTTATATTTATAACCCTACATTGGCATTAAAATTATAGATGATAATCTCATAACATTTAAAAAAATAAAGAAAAGAATTCAATATAATCATGTCTTATTTAGCTTCCTGAAACAGTTGCATTTATCTCAAATAAATGTTAACAAATTCTTGTAAGATAGCTTGTCTGAAAGAATAGCTTCATTTTTCTCTTTCTCTGTGGAATTCATGTTTTTGTGTATGTGTGTGAAATGTACTTATGAGAAATTTAAAAATTATACTCATGAAAACTGAAGGAAAGTCAATGGGAATGTTTCTCTTAGGGTTCAGTATATTAGAGTAGAACGATTCATATTTATTGTCTCCATTAGGTCTCTTATATCCTCAATATTTGCCCTCGGGACTGTGCGGGGAATATATTTTAAAGAAAGTAAGTTTTCCCAATGTTAATTTCTTGGCAGGACTTGTGAGGCATATCATAGATGTGGCCTTTTCCATGCATATAAGCCTGCATATAAGCCTAATAATATTGATGAAAAGAGATTATATTTTCTAAATATCTGGAGGAACCTTTAATAACATGATGGTTTGTTTTAATTACCTATATTTCATCTGAATCTAGGAATTGCATGAATGTTGACAATGTAATGCTTTATAATATGTAATTCTGGTAAACAGTTTGACATTTAATGTAAAACGAGTCTCATTTATACAGCATAAATTAGCAGTTCCTTAGAAAAGGAGATCTCATATGTTATTTTTACAAATGTTTTGTTTAACATTTTACATTTTACAATGTACAAAAATTATGATAGTTTCACCATTTTAGCAATGTATTAGAAATATCTGTCCTCATGGAAACAAATGAGAAAATAATGTTTAATTCCCATAGTATTTTTAATGAGTTCCTGGAAAATGATAATCATATTATTTCATATTGCTATATTTTTATTTAGATTTCTAAATCTTCACATTTACAGTATACTTTTAAATAAACAATTAAAATGTAAATGGTAGTATGGGGTACAACCAGCCCAAATAAATTGAATGCATGAAAGAATCAACCAGCCCAAATAAATTGAATGCATAAAAGAATCAATATTCTGATGAATCATTATTTAATAAATGATACATTTTATGCATCGTGACCGATAGCCACTATATGCTATGCTATTTTTGTATCCATTTTTTATTTTAATAATTCCAGAAATAAAGCATTAGATATGAGTTAGAGAAGAATCAGTTTTTTAAAACCTAGGCCAATTCCATTTGTGCAGTTTTGGTGGATTCATATTTTAAAAAAGAAAAGATTTCTATTGGGATTTGCTGGTCCAAATCCATTTTCTTTTCAGTATATGAAATGACAGTGCATTCTTGATGTCCCAATATTAATTTGTCAGGCATGCATGTATATTCATTTGCCAAACATCAGCCATTTTGGGGGATTTCTATTAGCTTGTCTCAAACTGCAGGCAAGCTAAATTTCTCTAACAGGCATCAATTCGATGTATTAAATGCCGGTTCTGCCCTAGAAGACATATTGATTTTTTTTTCTCAGCAAAGTGACAAATACCATTTTCATGACCATAATAGAGATTGATTACAATTTTATGGAACACAGGGGGAGTTGATCTTGGTGAGACAGCTTGAGGGCATATCAACGTTGAAGAAAATCATTTGGATTAATAAAGAAATTAATTAATTCATGGGCTACTCATAAAGCTGAAGCATTGTAGAGACAATGGAAACTACCGCATGATCATTCATTCATGAATACTGATGTGACAAACATTGCTAGTGACTAAAAATTTAGGACAATTTTAAAGATAATATTGCTTAACCCTATTTATTTATTTTTAATTTATAAATGCTATGTCCTGAAATATTTGCTTGTTTTAATGTGACATGAACTTTCCAAGACAATAATGCAGGTGAATCAAGAGGACATGCAGACAGAAAGTTAGAGATATTATTGCAGATAGAATAGAATATAATTCTTTATTGGCCAAGTGTGATTGGACACACAAGGAATTTGTCTTTGGTACATATGCTCTCAGTGTACATAAATGGAAAAAATACATTCATCAAGAATAATAAGATAAAACACTTAAGTGATAGTCATAGGTTACTAATCAGCAATCAAATCATACTAGGAAACAAAACTATAAATTGTAAAGATACAAGCAACATGATTATATTCATAAGTGGGAAGAGATAGGTACTAGGAAGGGTTATTATAATCTAGTAGTAGAGGAATAATAGTAATACAGTCTTAGTAAATAAGTTGACAGTGTTGTGGGAATTAGTTGTTTAGCAGAGTGATGGCATTTGGGAAAAAAACTGTCCTTGTGTCTAGTTGTTCTGGTGTGCTGTGCCCTATAGCATTGTTTTGAGGGTAGAACTTGAAACAATTTATGTCCAGGATGTGAGGGGGGTCTGTAGATATTTTCACAGCCCACTTTTTGACTCATGCAGAATACAGCTCCGCGATGGAAGGTAGATTGGTAGCAATTGTTCTTTTCTGCAGTTCTAATTATCCGTTGAAGTCTGTGTCTGTCTTGTTTGGTTGCAGAGCCAAACCAGACCGTTACAGAGGTGCAGATGACAGACTCAATAATTCCTCTGTAGAATTGAATCAGCAGCTCTTTGGGTAGTTTGAGCTTTCTGAGTTGGCACAGAAAGAACATTCTTCGTTGTGTTTTTTTGATGACGTTCTTTAGATATCCATTTTAAGTCTTGAGATATGATAGAACCTAGAAACTTGAAGGTCTCGATACTGTGTTGTCTAGTATTGCAAGAGGTGATTGTATAGGAGGATTTCTCCTAAAATCTACCACAATTTCTATGGTTTCGAGTGTATTTAGTTCAAGATTGTTCCACTAAAAGGCTAGTTGTTCAATCTCCCGTCTGTATGTAGATTCATCGTTGTCTCGAATGAGACCAATCACTGTTGTATCATCTGCAAACTTCAGTACTTTAATAGAGGAATCTTTTGAAATGCAGTCATTGGTATATATAGAGAAGAGAAGTGGAATAGCACACAGCCTGGCGGGCTCCTGTGCTAATTGTACAGGTATCTGATGTCATGACTATGAACTGCTTCCAGAACATTTTCTCAGTCCTTTATCCCCATATATCTATGGGTAGTTTTTCAGTTGGATTCTGTCTATTGTTCTCAGTGTTTATTCTAATTGTTTTTATGTCTGTCTGTCTGTCTGTCATCTCTATCATCTGTCTGTCTGGGCTAGTGAGAGTGACTAGCTTAAAATCAGTCTGACTTTCGTGCCTATAGAGTACTAGAACTCACAATTCTGTTTTTTAGACTAGCATTTTCACCACTACGGCAAACTGTATCACAAATTTACAAATTTTCTCCATTACATGGACAAGTGATTTAGCATTACAATTTACAACTCCTGTGAGTTCAGGTATTTTTCCAACCCCTCTTCACAGAATTGCACCATCACATAGTTCAAAGTAGCGATGTAGTGTATCAAGTTTTGCCATATGCCAGGTGATTAATATTAAATATACTTAGTGAAAATTAATAACATTTTTGGAGTTGCTAAAATCTCCTATTTCAAATTAAAATCAGCCAGAAGTATTTTATAGGCAGTTACTCTAAAATGGAAGCAAAAGAATGGATAAACAGGCTACAAGGAGAGGGAGAAGACTGTTCCGAGGTTGGGCTCATTCTTATTAAACACAAAGTGTGAGCTGGTCCTAGTGCACCAAATACAGAAATTTAGAATGTGAATGCAACATGTCCACATTTTCACACAAGTTCACCCCAGATAATGCTGCTTCTGCCCTCCTCCCCAATCCTCCAGGCCAGTGGTCGCCAACCAGTGGGCTGGGGACCACTGGTGGTTGCAAGAAAATTTTGGTGGTCTGCAGAGAAATATCACCCTCAAAGCACCCCCCAAAGCAATTAACCCAGGCTGCACAGGAACACAAGTCTGTGCCCCCCACATGGCCTGCAGGAACACAAGGCTTGCATCACTTGCATTGCGAACAGCACATAGTGAAGGGAGGGGGGAAAGGGCGGACAGGGGGAACTTGCCCCACTCACCCTATGCGCCTGGCCTGGCCACCGGGCTGCTTCTTTCCGCTTCTTTCTTCTTCTTCTTCTTTTGGCTGCACGCAAGGAAAGCAGCAAAAGTCTTTCTTTCTCTCCCCCAAACTCCATTAGAAATGAGTCTTTGGGGACCCTGCAAGGCATCCTGCTCCAAGAGGCTGTGCCGGCGCGACAAGTCTCCCAAAGACTCATTTCTGGCAGAGTTTGTAGGGAGAGAAAGAAAGATTTCTGCTCCTTCTGCTGCTTTCATTGCATAAAGCAAAAAGTCTCTCTCTCTCTCTCTCTCTCTCTCTCTCTCTCTCTCTCTCTCTCTCTCTCTCCCTCCCCTCCCTCCCTCCCCCTCCCTGAGAATGGAGCTGGAAATGGTATCCTGTGATCTCAAATAAAGAATGTTCGATCGATTAGGAAAACGGTGAGGGATTTTCCGCAGACTTTTTTGCTGACGTTTTCCCAGGATCTCTGCAGAGACCCTGGGAAAATGTCAGCAAGCCACCGTCAGTCAAAATTCATATTAGTGGTCCGTGGGATTTAAAATTATGAGTTTGGTGGTCCCTGAGTTCCAAAAGGTTGACGACCCCTGCTCCAGGCCCTTATCAGTTAATTGAAAAACTGTCTAAATGGTATTAGATTTGCTTCTCTGTGAACAACACAACTTTTTCCTTTTTAGAGGGAGCCAGAATCCAACAAAAGCCGCATGTTAAATAAAAGGAGCAGTGTAATTGGAACATCAATGTCTGAAGAAGTGGTCTTTTTTATAAAAAAAAATCTGCTATTCCACTTATTTAGTGCTTAAATAACCATCGTGTTGTCTGGATTATTTTGTTTAGTTAACAATAACAATTCAAATTATATTCCTAATCTTTACCCCTTTTTTCCAGCCATTGGTAAAATAAATTCCATGTTTGATAGTATTGTATCTTCTTTCTCTTTAATCTTCAATGTAAGTCTGTCCATTTCTGCACTGTCCAATATCTTCTTAATTATTTCATCATCTAGTGGTGTTTCTTCATTTTTCCAATTCTGAGCAAATACAATCCTCGCTGCTGTTAATAAATGCAATATTAAATATACACTTTGTTTATCAAATTTTTCTGATATTATACCTAATAAAAATTCAGGTTTAAGATCTACATGTTTTCCTAACATCTTTTCTAACCACATGTGTATTTTTGCTCAAATATTTTTTGCTCTAACACATCCACCAAGATGGTAATATGTGCCAGATTTTTGGTTACATTTCCAACATTTATTAGACATATTTTCGAACATTTTGGCTAACCTAACAGGTGGTAGGTGCCATCTATAAAACATTTTATGTAAGTTTTCTTTATACGAAGTTGCCATTGTTAATTTATAATTTATTTCCCAAATATTTTGCCATTTCTCTGGTTCTATGTTATGTAAGAAGCGGTTTTGATAACAGCCCTTATTAATTGGGCAGTCATAGTGGTTTATAAGCCATGCATGTGGCTTGATGAAAAACAAATACGACATATGGAACATACAAGTTCAGCATACATGATTACAGGAAGTACTGAAGAAACTTACTGTCACTGCACTAAACCAGAGCTGTTTAGAGATCTACTGAAATAATACTAGCTCTCTGGATTATATTGTATGCTTGGTTATCCTTTTCACAAATTCAAATTCAGTGGGAAATAAAATACAGGTAATCAAATTTCACTGTGTAATTTTATAATGACATTCTTTTTTTAGCAGACTAATGCCTACATGCTTAGCACAAAACATCATGACAAGTAGATAACAACTTCAATTGGTTTTAGAATCAAGTAAAGTTTCGGTGAATGAAAAAAGTATTCATTGCTAAATTCAATTTTATTGTTATTTATTATCTAAAATAGGTGATTTTCTGTTCTGTAGGCAAAAATACTTTTTTAGAATCAGAATACACCCTCTTCTCATTTAGTGACCACAGTCACTTCCAACAACTTGGCTGTTAACGAAAAGATCCATAAGTGAACACATGACATAGAGAAGGGGAAGATCACTGCTTGCTGCCATCTCATTTAGATAAATTTCTCTGGTATGACATGTGCCTGACATGTTTTTTTAAATCTTTCCTCACTCACAGAGCAGAGAGATTGCATAACAAGCTATTACTTCCTGAGTTGTTTTTCTCCATAGCTTAGCAGATCCCTAAAAATGCAAGTTAACAAGTTGAGCACTGTAAATTAATTAGTGAGAACCTTCGAGTAGCAGACAATGCTGCCTGAAACTGACAAGACGGTAATCAGTTTCGCACTGAAAGCTTTTGTTTTCAGCCATAAAATTTGGTTGTAAATAGGAGTATTGAATGGAAAATTATATTTATTACCATTTATTACCATTTATTTATTATTGTATTTGTGAATGGCTACTAACCTAGGTAGTTGCTAAATGTATATGATGTGTGATACACAATGAATTTGAAAGACCTACAAGCTGTTTTTTAAATCTGGTTAAGAAGAATTTAGTTTTAGAACATAGAATCAAAGGGCTGGAAGGAACCTCAGACATCATAGTCCAACCCTTTCTCAAGGTAGGAGACTTTACATCATCTAGGTTAACTCGTTGTCTATTTTTGAAAACCTCCAGTGGTAGAGGTACATGAACTTCAGAAGACGAGTTGTTCCATTGATAAATTGTTCTCCCGGTCATGAAATTTTTCCTTAGTTCTGGTTGGGTTTCACTTAATTGTTTTGTCCTGTCTTTTGATACTTTGGAGAATAAGATGGTCCCATATTCTATGGCAGCCCCCCAAGCACTGGAAGACAGCTATCATATCACCCCTAATCCCTAGGCTAGATGTACCTAGTTCTCTCAACCATTCCTTATATGATTTAGCCTCCAGACCCCTCATCGTTGTTGCTCTTTGCACACTTTGTAGGATCTTAGCACCTTTTTTTTGTATCATGGGAACCAGAACTTAATGCAGTATTCCAAGTATGGCCTCACTAATGTGGTAGAAAGCAGTACCATCACTTCTTGTGATCTTGATGCTATCCCACTGTTGATGCAGTCTAGGACTGTATTGGTTTTTTTGGCAGCTACAGTATACTGTTGGCTCATCTTGGTCTCCTATGACACTTAGATTCCTATCACAGATATTACTATTGAACCAGCATGTTCAATGGAATACTGCCTATTCTATACTTCTGCATGTAGTTTTTCATGCCTGAGTGCAGGTTCTTATTTTTCTCACCACTGAACTGCAGTTTGTGTTGGATAGGACCCAATATTCAAGTCGGTCAAGATCCTTCTGAATCTTATCTTTCAAAGTGTTAGAAATTCTCCCAGCTTGGTGTAATTTGCAAATTTGATGAATTCCCCTCCTATCCCTCATCTAAATCATTTATAAAGATGTTGAAGAGTATTGGGCTCAAGACAGAATTTAGGCTCAAGACAGAATAAAGGGTACCCCATTGCATATTTTCCTCCATGTAGATGTAGTTCTATTGTGGAATACATGCTGGATGCGGTTGGTCAGCGAGCTGTGAATCCATCTGGTGATGATGCTATCTAACCGACATTGCTCTGACTTATCAAGTAATAGGGTGTGGTCTACTTCGTCAATGCCTTACTGAAATCCAAATATACTATGTCCATATAATTTATCTGATCCACTAATTTAACCACTTTATCAAAGAAGGCAATAAGATTTGACTGATATGATCTGTTTTTAACAAACTGGCTTCTAGTAATCACCTTGTTCAGTTCTACGTGGTCATAAATCCACTGCTTGATTATCTTTTCCAGGAATTTCCCAGATATTGATGTCAAGCTGATTGGTCTATAATTGTCTGGATTCATTCCTTTCCCCTTTTTGTAGATTGACACCACATCAGCTCTTTCCTAATCTTGTAGTTTTCTGTCTGTCCCCTAATGCTTTATTTAAATGTTTACTATTTCTAGAACAAACACATTTGTTTATAACAGTTAGATACTACATGATGCACATTAATTTATCGTGTCTAATTTGGTATTTTGTGCCTTGAACCAGATAGATTAATTCCTGGTTAAAATTTTAAATACACTTTTAAATATACAATTGCAATGCATTCCTTAATTTTTTTTAAACTATGGATGTAATTATATGAAGCATTCTGCCCAATTTTCAAGTCTTTCCCCATCTGTGATAAAATGAAGTAATACCCAATAAAGTTAGTTCTATACATTTTATTATAAATCTGGGTGTTTTAGGGGATTTTACTGAAATTGTTTAAGATCACATTTTCAAAATGAACTTCTCTAACAGTGCCAGCTTCTGCAATTCTGTTTGATGTGATTTGATTATTCTACAAATTGTTAACTATTTGTTGTATTTATGCTTTGTAAATATAAATCAAGTTTGTGTGAATGTAATTTTGGGCAATTAATGTTATGATTACATGTTAAAATAATCCATTCCCCAACTCATTTATTTATGATTTATATGACGCATTGAAAGTTTGGCCATATTTTTACTGAATAGTCAACCACCTGAATCTTGTAATAGGTGAACGGCTCTCACAACAGCCTCTTTAGGCTTATTTAACTTGGACCAATTACTAGCTGAAAATCAACAATTCAGGAACTTGTATTTGTAGACAGTAGATAAGAGGCAAATCAAACGTATCAGCTGAATACAGATCTGTAAAGAGATTGTTCTGTCAACTAAAAACGAATAAAATATGTGATTGCAGATATCACTCCCTCTTTCTAATAGGGTAACAAAAGCAGCTGCTGTTGCCATATTAGTGTAAAAGAAAATATGGGATAAAATGAAGAAATACACAGTGCAATTTGATTTGTGTCTACCCAGTTTCAAGTTCCATAAATTGGTTAGGCAGTTTACTTAGCATTATGGATAAGAAGTCAAGTCAGTTTTTTGTGTTTATTTATAAATGTATTTCTATCCTGTGTTTTCTGTGAAGGCACAAGGCTCAGTTTCAGTCCTATAACAAACATCCTGTGAGGTGGATTGTGAAACACTAAAGTCAGGTTTGAGGTTGAATGGGGTTAGAACCTTGACCTCCCCATTTCAATATTATTATTATCATCATCATAATATTATAACATTACATTATTATATTTATTATGCTATGCTACACTACACTACACTATGCTATACTATACATTTGCTTGCAATACAGTATAGCACTTAAATTCACGTATATCTTGATTAAACAAAAGGTATTAGAGACAGACTGATAGCACATTAGAAACCATAAGATTGGTTGCAGTTTAATTCATGGTTAAAAAAAAGTTCAGATTTGTACTGAATAAAAATCAATAAATGCTACCAAATTCAGTTTAGGTCCTGAGTTTCACTTGAGATTTGTACCTCCAGTCAATAAGATAGGAAAATACAAATAGTGTAATTTTATTTCTTTTAAAAACTGGAAAGGGGGAACATTCAGAGAGATCCTGAGAAAAAATGGAAACAAGTGAATAGGTTTTGGAATAATTTCCCGTTATATTCTTTTTTTTTAAGACAAACAATAGACATTTTGATCTCTGCATAAATATTTACAGTTTTTTTGACAGATTGTATCTGTATAGGGAGAGGATTGTTTAAAAATGAAATTTAAAACTTAGGGTTGTTAAAAAATAATCCCTTAATATTTGGCAGGCATCTTTAAAAACACAACACATATTGTGAAGATATCTCCTGAAAAACAATCTGCTAAATTACACTCGGAATTCTGATGCAGATTTATAAAAGTTTCACTGAAATAATCATCTTAATTACACTGATTAAAGTTTCATAAGTTTCAGTATATTGAGATCTAACCCAGAGAAATCACCCACAGTTTATAATTAGTTTATGATTTTCATTGTTTTAGAGGGATAATTCCTACTGAATATAGTGGTATCTTCTTCCTATAAACATCTATCTGTAGGGGCACGCTGGCAGAGGGGTGTGTGTGTGTGTGTCTGTGTCTCTTTGTAGAAACTGCATTTTCCCATCATTTCTAATACCATATCAACACTATTGATAATAACATTTAAAAATCATCTTAGAATCACATAGACGGGAAAATAAATATGAATGTTCACAGCGAAATACCATGAAAGACTGACTTTGATATTGCAACAAAATTAAGATGGATCAAATTTATACAGTTATCCAATGATATTATTACTGAAATACTCACAGGTATGCTATGATGGAAAATGTTAATACATGAATATAGTTCCTAAGGCACAATGATATTTTTGTATTTTCATTTTTTACGTTTGTGAAATTGGATTTAAGGGACAAAAATATTTCATCATTAAAGATAAGTTTGTTCTAATTTACCATTTTGTTTTAAAAGAAAGTGTATACGTTTGGGAAACTTTTGTGAAAGAAGGTCTTTACTGCATGAGTAGCTATTTTTCCTTCCAGATGGATTTCCTGTAGGTTTGACTGCAGAATAGCAGGTGTACCATTCCAAAGTGTCTTTACAAGTGGCTCAGCAGGATGTCTGCCGTACATCCACAGGAGACTGCTCATCTGTTTAATCCTGATATTTTAGTCAACCTTCCTTATTATGTGTGCAGGGCTCTGATTCTCAGCTGGATTTTGACACTCAGAATGAATTGATGGAGCTCTTTGATCTTTCCAGTATATTGCATCTGTTTCATCTTTCATCTTAATGCATTCTCTTTCCCCACTCTTTTTTTTAGCTTTATTTTTCCATAAAAATTCATCAATTTTATTTGTTCTGCTTTATCTCACAATAGTAATCATTTGGTATGTATGCAGTTTAAAACTATAAATATTTTACATGAGCTAAACATTTATATGAGAACAAGAAGCATTTCTTAAAATATACAACAAATTGCACACATTTAATATATATCAAAATACATATTGGTTTCATTTGTGTCTTTTTTCAATACATGAATGCACATATAGACATACATGTTAATTTTTGGGGCACTGTTGGAGTGTTTAAACCAATTAGCCTTGTATGTAAGAAAGTTTTAAATATTTTAGGATAGTAGCCTCATAGAGTAGGGTATATCCAGTTTATTAAAATTATAAAGCTTATAATAAACAATGGGTTAACTGAGTATTTGTATTCACTTTATTCTTTTTCTTCTGTAATTTGTATCTACTGCAGTTACTGATACTATTATTCCATGTAATTTCTACAGAAGTGAGATGGTCATCAGCTTCAAATAAATATGAAGATTGGCATTGGTGTACTTTATTTGCCTGAACCCAGCATTTATTTTTTTAAAAACATTGGCAGTAGTAATAGTTTTATAAACTATTAGAAAGTAGTAGTTTTATAATCTATTAGAAACAATCCAGCTTTGAAGGTTTCTTGAAGGGCTGGGGGCAAAATTTTATAGCAATTTTTCCAGATGTCTTTTTTTGCTTTTAAATAAAATATACGTGTTGTTGCAGCAGAATGGTCCATGTAGTAGAATAAATTATAAAATATGATCATCAATAGAACTTTTCTGCCTTCTTATTGCAATCTTATAAATAGGTATGTGAAAGTAAGACTTATATGAATAAGAAGTTAGAGTTACCTTATGGCAACATTTCTGAGTATATCTAAAATCTCTCAAAACTGTATTTGAATTTGTTTCTTAGATTTTCGTCCTGCCTTTTCTTAAGAAGTTCAAATTTCACTCTTCTAGATTTCACCATTACAATAATTCTAACTGATAATTTGATCAGAGAGACAGCTACTGGTTTAAAGTCACCAGTGACTTCCATTGCCAAGAAATGACTTCTACGCTGATATCTCCAATATCTTTACCGCTGTAATACATTTCCTTTCTATACTTTCAATCCAATCAAGTATGGACTGGTAAACAAGTAGAAGTTTCTTTCCATTCATGCCAAAAGAATAGATTAAAGAATGTAGCTGATACATGCAAAGTAGCTCCATAAAAATCAAAATTATGAACAAAGCAAATGAATAGATACAAATATTTCACACATGTTTACCGAAGCAGTTTATCAGAATGAACTGATAATTTTCTGCAGTAGAAATACGATTGAGGTTTTGTTTTGTTTTTTTCATTCAGTTGTGTTGAATATTGAAATATTGAAGTTTTCTTGCCAAAGTTTTGCTATTACTTTCTATATGAGATTTAAATGTCAATTATGCTGGTAAATAAAATATTTCAGATCCTAATATAGTTGTATACTATAACATACTGATTATTCAGTTTATTTGGAATTTGCCTGAGAATACTTTTAGTAATATTCATGATAGTAATTAATGATTTGACATTTATTGCTGTTGTGAGATATTTTGAAGCATCAATCGCCACATTGCAAATATAAATTCACTGATTATTGGGACCTTTAAAAAAATAGTATTTTCAAATTAAAAGCCTAAATTCAATATAATTAAATATATTGAAATGTGTTTGAATATTTGGTAGCTTGGGTTTGTAGTTAGGCTGTTGGTTTGAGATCCAAGGTTGGCAATTTGATTGCATAAAATTAAATATTTTGTTTCAGTAACAAGAATAATGAACATGGGATAATTCTACCTGTTATGATGCATTAAACTAGTGAGCAATTTCTAACATGGCTATAATGTTGAATAAATGTGTGATCCCATTCAAACCCACTGAATGCTCATTTTAGAAACCAGATTTCCATCAATGAATACAACTGAGAATTCCAGACCAATGGAATCCCTCACTCAGTTCCTTTGTAACATTGTTTCTTTTCTTATAGGACTTTCTAATGGAATTTGAGGGCTCTGCCTTTTCCTGGTAGTAAGCAATTTATGTTGTATTTAAAAATACTATAGTATTACATACAGATTAGTAGAATTATAGAATCACAGAGTAAGAATGGGATATTTATATTACTGAATCCCATTTTCTTAGTGCTGGAGTTTAAACTAAAGCATTGCCATCAATATTATCAAGGTTCTGCTTGAATAAATCAAGTAAAGGAACCAATCACTTCTCAGAATAATTGGTTCCGTTTTTTGGCTGTTTTACTGTTTGGGAATTTTTCTAACACTGAAATAGAATTGCTTTTCTAAAACTTAAATCTATTATTGTGCCTTTTACTCTGCTACAATAGTGACTCCTTGAATTTCAACTGTGACATCCTTTCAGATGTTTGGAAAGTGTCATCATCATATACCTTTGCATGCTTTTCTTGTCAAAGCTAAACATTCCTAATTCCTTTTATCTCTCTTTAGAGCATTTTGTTTCTAGTACTCATTATGCGATAATGATATTATTGGAAATAATATTTCTGTTGATGCTACCTGGTTTTTTTCAGTCACATCACATATTTAACTCATTCTTTGTATGAAATCAACAGCTGTTCCAAGATCTTATTTACTAGTCTAGCATTTCCCAAACTATATCTGTATATTTCATTTTGTTTCCTAAGTGCAAAACTATGCTTTGTTTATGTCAAATGTTATTCTGTTGTTTTCAACCGATTCATCTAACTCTCCAGAATAATTTTGCAATGAAAATTGTTAAAAATGTAGAATAGTATTGGACCGAATCTTATGGTACTTGGCTCAATATTTGACAATGATTATCATGAATGAAAGTTGAATTTTTACTTAATTATCAGGCTTTGCACCCTACATTTAATAGAGATCAATGCATAGTTCAACTACATTATTACAGAATTGTGATATTGTGGAATTCACAGAAATCAAGCAATCAATTCATAAATTGCACTTGCAATTTTTAGATTTCTGAAACCAAAGGATTGGATTAGGATTTACAGCAATAAGGTCAAAGGGAAGCTACTAGTTCCATTCTATTAGTAGCTTGAATTCTGTAGGGATACAATTCTGTATGGATGCTATAATCCCTACAATTCTGTAGAGATTATAGAAATGTTCTCAGTGCACTACAACCTGATATTTTGACAGAGGGCTTAATTGTCTCAGGTTATCCTGATAAGAATTTTAGAAATATTTCATATTATAAGACTGGAGTGGAGAAGTTGCAGTCAATATTGACAGAGCTCTAGTATATCATGGAAGAACAATTGTCTACAGCAAAGCAAAATTTAATCAAGGTGATGACATGCACATGACAAAGCGCTTGTCCTTATACACTTATGCCCGGGATATCATTTGTCCTTCCTAGGCCTTTCCTTCGATACCCAGGTATGGAGGTCTCTTTTTGTGTAAAAAAATCTCAAGAACTTTTAATGTAAAGTGTTTACTATTAATAAAATATCTGGCTGGGTATTATGGTAGCTTTATTGAAATCTGTATGGAAGGCTATACATTGGGAAAGAATGTAATATATTATTACAGATTATTTACATTTTAGATAATAGGTAAGCCATTATTTAATTCCCTGTATACTAATTCTGAGGCACTAGCTTTTCACTTGTGGAACATAAGAGACATAACATTGGAAATGTAATACCATCCTTTCTACTGTATGTGTAATTTTTTTCAAGATTTCTATTATTAAAAATGTCTTCCCTTTTTTGAAGATATTATTGCTTTCCCACACCCCATATGTATTTGATTATGTATATATTTCAGCAGTGAAAATTTTCAGTGAGTTCTTCATTCTATATAGGGTGTATGTGGCAATGATTTTTAAAATATATTCTGCTATCTTGTGGACTACAGTGATGTAAACTGAATTATGTCAAAACATTGGGAAGAAATGATGACAAACATCAGTGAGTTAATACATTAAAAAATACTACAATAGCACAAACACGGAACATTTTCTTGAAAGCAGTGTGCTGTTTTGTATACTCTTAAAAATAAAATACAGCATATTTACCAGACAGCAAACTCAGTGGGGTTTAACATGAATAAACATTGTTATTTGGCATAGTTAGGATGCAGTTTTATCCATAATGAACAGCTTAATGGGAGTTAGTCAATTCAAATTAATACTGTTATTCACATGGCCTGTTATTTTTTCTGAATTTATTTAATATATTTTTAAACATTAGATAAATACTCCTGTTTAGTAATTTCACAATAGGTAATTAATTAGGAAAGAAGCAAGCTATTTTGTACTTTATGTCATCATTAGTGTACTTTATATTATAAGAACTTCCTTTAAGAATTCCTTTAACTTTCCTTTCTTCCTTTTTCTATTCATGTCCCATCTTTTAATTATTCTCAAGAACAGTATAATAAATTTAATAGTTTTATGACAATTCTAAGTAATGGTTTGCCTCATAACCCTACAATTATTTAAGAGAAAATATAATCCTGAGGAATATTTTGATTAAAAAATGTGAGTTATTGTTGCAATAATGACATGTTAAAGTGGAGCTTCACATTGCCACTTTATTAATAACACCTCTAACAACTGCTAATATTAATTAGCAAAAAGAAAAAATCGTACTATTTTGTAGAACCATCCTGCTTATTCAAGGTGTTTTGCTTTTAGTTATTATAACATAACCTAGTGTAATCTTTTTATGGTTGGTTATGAATGTATTTTTAATTTTTCTTGATAATTTTTTCTTCAAAACCTTACAATATCTACTTTAATTCCTATTTTAAGTAAGCAATATATTTTGTAATTTCAGGAGCAAAAATAAAATATTACCTAACATATCACATCCATTTAGGAATGTAACAGATAAAATTGTGCCTGTTGCATTTGTAAGACTTCACAGACAATCAGTCTAGTTAAGACAGAAGGTACCTACAGAGAAGACGTTAATGGAAGCCTATTGCTTTCGGGGGTCCAATTAAGACCATCTATTTGTGAAAGGCAACCTCCAGGTAGAAGTTGGAACACCTATTTTGTCCATGGGAATAGCTTGTGTCATAATTTAAAGGGGAATTGTCTAGATGTTAAAGAGGTTCTGTCTAATTTTTAATTTTTAAGTGTGTTTTATCAATAAGGTTAGCCTTGAAATCCTCAGTAGAGGTTTACATATGCATCATAGTTTGAACTTGAAGTCTATTTTTGAAATATGGATGTGCTCTTGGTCCCAAATCCATCTTGTCATTCCTTAGCAAGCAATGAAAGATAATAAGTACTATTCACCTGATTGCCTTCCTGCTCTGAGACAGCTGGTGACGCTTGTCTTCCTGATAACCAGGACTTTCAGATCTAAGGCAGGAATAAAGAAAAGCTGGAAGCTTGCTGAATCTAAATTTGACAGTCGATGGCAGTGTTCAGGGGTCAGGAGAGATAGAATCTCTGACACGTATAAGAAAGGAACAAAATTTATCTGCTCTGGTTGCAATGATTAGATGTCTCGTTGTCTGGCTTTCTTATAGTGGATGATTGATCGTGCCCGCCAGCTGCCTAATATCATAATTAACAAAGTTGCTACCGTGTCTGAGAAGTTTAATCGGAAAATTTTTTGCCAACAGTGTGATGCTGTTGTTACCCATAAAGATCAGAAGCAGGGCAAAGTCGACTTTTGGACTAATGGAGCTGCAGAACTATGTGGGCAGAATAAGAAGTAGAGCACCTGAATGGATAATGGTATGTGCTTTGTTTCTGAACTGCATTGTCCATATAGAGACAGATTTTAGTTTTCATTTTCAAGATGTCATTTGATATAACTCCATTAGTATTTGATGCTTTCTTGATGTCTACCGTCTGCACAATTACCATTGTTAATTATGTTGTGAAATTATTTTTTAAAAACAGTTGTGAATGTGATAATTGTTGCCATGGTTATTCTACCCCCCTCCAATTACAAGCATATTCTCTAGAGTTTCCACATTTTCTTACAATGTGTCATGCGAAAAATGTAACATAAAATAAACATGAAAATATAGTCAGTGCCTATTTGTAGTATGCTAAGGGATGTTCTCTGGTATATATATTTAGACACCTGACTGTGGTTATAGAAGTTTCTAACAATGTCTATTTACAATTGTGATTCTTAAATTCCCCAGATCATTTAGGAAATATTGAGCCATTTCATTACTTGATCTGAAATCTTTATATGTTTTACTTGTGAAAAAAATATTCCACTGTGCTCTTTCTTTGTTGCTGTGTAATGTGTCTCTCTCTGTGTGTGCTTCTTTTTTCTTTGTAAGGTTTATTTGCTCACACAGTTATCCCTGGAGTACCTGTGATATTGCCATTCCAATATATGACAGGGAATATTTACAGTGATGTGTATGTCCATGCCACATATAACAAAGAGAAAGATTAAGAATGTGGAATTGTAGAAAAAAAGACAAAGGAAACAATAGCTGGCTTATGGAACAGCACATGGAAAATACTAATTTAAAACATTTAAAACTATACATTTCCCTGCAGCTTAGATTTAATGAAGCACATGGAAAAAGAAATCTTGATTTGTCTGGATGATAATTGTGAATTATTATTGTTAGAATTAAATTATATATTTAATGGAACAAGGATACAGTTTAACTAAATATGTAATGAATCAGTGTGATCGAAGATAGTTATCATAACATATATATCTGAAAATTATTTTTTTATACTTTGTTTACTCTGTTCGCAATAAAAAATAGAAGTTGCTATGCACTATATAAATAGCCCATTCAATATTTTAAAAACATTAAATCTTTTAAGTAAAATTCAGTTGGATAATTTTACATTGTTTGATCAAATTTATAAAGAAGATAATTAAAAGTGATGTCTAGCAGTTTTCCTTTTCTCAGCCTTTTTTTTTAAAATTGCTCATCAAAAATATTATTTCATATCATCATTAGACTATAATTTTAACCTTCCTTGACATTTTTATTGTTTGGCTTTGGGTTTAAACAAATCAATACTTTGTTCTGCCTAGAACAAAGAATTGTATAAATAGAATAAGGGACAATAGATTAGTGATGCAAATTTCAATTTGAAGGAAAAACATAAGTAGGTAGAATAAATATATTGTTGCTTTAATCAGCACACCCATAATATTTCATGTAATTGAAATGTAGTGTGTTGTTAAAACTCAGCTGGAAAACCAAATAATTGTATGGATTATAAAAGGAATATTAAAAGGGGAGGTGGGTGGTAGGATTTTGTGAGGGACTATATGTTGAAGTTTAGCTTTGGTGTCAATTTTTAAAACATTTATGCTTTCAATGTGCTTTTGTATTATGTTGATTTATTATTGATATTGTTTTAATTGCTGATAGGGAGCTGTGCAGAGTTCAATATAAGACGGGAGGCTATATAATGTTTTAAATAAATAAATAATAGTGTCACAGCAAATGTTTCTGGCTTTAAATAGGACAGTTTTGTATTGCAGTAAACTCCTTGTAATAGTTTCAAAGGAAGTAATAACTTCTAGGAATATGTTCACACAGATGTGCTAATATACAGATTAGCAATATGCTATTCAGCATTGAAATAATAAATGTTCCCCAGGTGACACAATCTGCAATTTTTATTGGTGATTAAAGTTTGATGAACCTTTCATTAAGCTTCCAGAAATTAAAACCCAATTCTAAAGAAATGAGGTCAGTATAATTTTCAAATACAAGAAACAAATGTTTATGATCAAATTTTAAAAGATATTTTAATTCTCCTTTTTTCTTCTTTACTTCAGTAAGAAGATAATATAATACAAAGGACTATGACACAGTCTGAGCTGCGTTACTTTGAACACTAAAATTACTTTTTAGAATTCAGTGAGAAAATATACCTGCAAAGGAATTTCAGAACTGTGGCCGAAATGATTAAAAAATAGGTAAGATAAAGAGTATTATTTGTTAGACTGTGTTCTTGTATTAAAGGTCACTGATAGCCTAAAAAAGAAAATACTTAATTTAGTCTGTTTTAATATCAGTCTCTGAAGCTACTACATGATAACAGAATGTAGCATAAAAAGAACCATATCCCAATTAAACTGTAGTTTTATATTTATATGAAGAAATGCTATTGAATTCAGAAGGATTTAAAAAAAGCAGATATAAGATTTCTCTGATACGCATGTATGTACATTGATTTTTGTTATTTATATATGAAGGCTAGGAAGAGGTCCAATAATTTTATATTAATTATATTTGTACAATTCTGATTATGAGGTACAGTTTTGAGGCATTTACAATATATTTTAGCACTTTACATTTTTAATAGGATCTTATGTGAAGGATCTTATTTGTTTTGCAGAAATATCACTATAATATTTTCATTGCATTCAATCTGCATTATATTGGAGTTGTTACCTATTTACCTATCAGATATTTAATCAAATCAGTCAAAATTATCATTATTTATTAACTTTGGAGTGATTCTTAGATGGATTTTATAATGTCTTGAAACACAAATTCATTTCCACTTTACTAATGTTCAATTTTAAGTAAAATGGATGTTAAATATAAAAGGAGGTGATCATGTGTGTAAAATTTACTGACCAGATGTTTGCTGTACCAGCATTTTTGTATTATTATTTCATATTTTTTCTAAATGTAATGCTTTTTTCAAAATAGTAAAATGCTTGAAAATTATTTCAAGTTCAACTAAAACAAATTTTAAAAAATTTCAGGAGTTCTCTGTGTTTTATACATCCATTCTTATAATCTCTAAACCTCTAATTACTACCTGTGCAACATGCTGCAGTATTACTGATGGATCACTCCTGAATTAGACAGCTTTATTCATTGTAGTTTTAAATGCTGAAGTGCTTTAATTACTTCTTTATTACTTTTTGAAAGAAAAATATGGTACACAGCTAACAAATGAGAACTTGTATTGACTAATTACCGTATGTCATTTGGAATAACCAATTCAGCATTAAGTCCACAAAGAGGAAGATTTTAAACAAAATTATACAAAAAGTTTTTTGAAATGGATCACTTCTGAACAAACCTTTTGTTGCTCACAGCATCTTTATATACAGTAGTGGAGTGAAACATTAAGTACTATAAGAAGCCACAGTTTAAGTTCTGTTTTTGGATTGATAGAAGAGCAAGTATAAGAGCACCTAGAATAGAAAACAAGAAACAAACCAGAAGAAAGCTAGATTAAACCCCTCCCACTAATTGAAACTTCATTTTTTCATGTGCAGGGATTATTAATATTTTTTCAAAAATAATTAAATAAATTAAATTAAATCACAATAACTTTAATGTCTATAGACTGATCCTTCTACTTTCAGCTGAAGATGCATGTTCAGTTCATAAAATAAATCCTAAATATTGGAGGGAGAAATGTATAAATCCATGAAATAGGCCTGTCCACTTCAGCTAATTCTCTCATTGATGAAACAGAAAACTCTGCTCTTTATGTATATTACAAAACAAAGATCTCTATTTTAAAGGTTAAAAAGAGCAGTTGTGAGCCAACTGTAATATCGATGTTAACTTCACTGAATACTTAGTTTCTATCTTTTTAAATATATGAATGCTATTAAAATGGTAATAAATATGCAGTCTTCTGCCCTTTCCAATTTATTTCTCTCTTTCATCAAAGTTGAATTCCCAACTACTGCCAAGGTAGAGAAATACTTGGTATTTTTGTGTAAATGTTAAAAACCCTGAGGTGGCAGTTATCTTCTACCTAGCCGTTCCATTCACTCTTAAAATATCTTTTCAGAAGAAAAAAAAAACTTCTTACAGGATTCCATGAAATATGACAGAGGAAGGAAACTACCTCGCTATAAGAGTGGTTAAATTGCGGTGGGGGGGGGGGGGAATTTCAGGATATTGAAGTAGGAAAATGCATACTTTGAAGTTTATATTAGCATCATATTTTAACATGAAATGAAAACTATTGCAGGGCTGAATACAATTTGTGGAAGTGCAGAAGAGCATAGGTTCTACAATTAATCCAAGTAATCAGGTTACGGATTAATTAAACTGTATTGCTTGTGCTTATTTTCTAAATTTAAATTCATTGAATTCTGCCAACTTATTTCTCAGTGAACATGAGTAAGACCATTGATATAGATATAGATATAGATATATATATTACCCATTACTAATTTATAACTGTCTTTCAATTTTAGCTGTTTTTCCCCAAATGTTCAGTTTTTATTTTAAAATTTTTGAGAAATTACATCTAAGTTAGAAAATTATATATTTCTTTGTGTATTTTCTCTAACAGTTGTATCCATGTATTCTACACAAAATTGTTCTTATACTGTACTTAATTTGGTATGAAAATATCATTGCACTTTGATAATTTCCTGAATATCCTAGCATGCTTATTTCTCATGCAAGTTCTAATCTAACATCAGCCATGGAAACTCACTGGGTAACTTTGAGACAATTATTCTATTAAAGCCCAACTTGCCTTATAGTTGCTGCTATGGAGAAAATTAAGAGGACAGAGCAGTATATATACTGCCTTGACTTTCTGAAAGAAAAAAGGAATATTAAGTTAATAAGTAAATGCTAATAAGATACATAGTACAGTTGTAGAATAAGAATGTAAAAAGAGGAAAAAAATCATATGAATTGAGGGCCAATATAGTTCTATAACTGTGGGACACATCTTTCATTTAATCAAGTCATTTAATTCAGGGGTGGGATTCCACCAGTTCAGCCCAGTTCGGGCGAACCCGTAGCTCCGGATCAGCTGTGAGTGAACCAGTTCACTCAGACGATCAGTTGCTGGGCCCACCCTGGCTCTAGTCTGTGCTTTATATCCTGGTTTTTCAAGCTCACCTGATTCGCACGGCACAGCAGATTGCTGCGCGTCAGCTGTTTAACACACAGAGATTGCTGAAGGTCAGTAGCAAACGCTCTGCGCGCATGCAAAGTGCATGTTTCGCATGCACATGCGCAAAGTGTACGCTAATTAAACCGGTTGTTACATCAGTTGAATCGCACCCCTGATTTAATTATGTAAATGGCATCTAACCCAAACTGAAATTGCTGGGAATTAGTATATTGTTTGTACCCAACTTTACATTTCTGCTCCTGATCACTCAAATAATTGCATGCAGGTTCTGTTTTAGTATATCAAGACTGGGGTAGTTTGAATAAGAAGAACGGGCTTCAACTTAGCCTGACAAGATTAAGTAGCTCTGCTCAATCTTGGGAGCCACCAGGAATTTTCCATCTTTATTTCTAGCTGGGGTTGTAGTACCAAACAGATGTAGTGCAGTTTGCAGGTTCTCTGGACTCATGGCTCTTGTTTGAGGAGCAGATGGCAATCATGGGCAGAAGGGCCTTTGCACAACTTCATATTATACTCCATATTATATTGGAGTGGAGCCTTCAGTTATTCACTCCTTAATTATCTCCTAAACTGCAGAATGCTTTACCTGGGGCTGTACTTGAAGTGCATTTAGAAGCTGTGGCAGTTAGAGAAAGTAGTAGGCAGTTAGTTGTATGCTTTCTTCAATCAGCACATAATACACCAGTGCTTAAAAAGCTGCATTGGTTGCCAGTATACTTCTGAATTTAGTTCATCATGCTGGTAATTGTGGTAAGGAAAGGTAATTCCTAACATAGGGCCAACATGCTACAGGTTTCATCTATCAGTGTCATTTGGTAAGATCTAGGAAAAGTCTTTCTCTTATGCCCACCTTTTGGAGCACAAATCCCCTGTAGACTACATTAGCCCCAATTCTGCTGGCTTTCTACAAGGCTTTTAAGACAGGGCTGTGTCACCAAGCTTGGAGATCCAGATGTATGACAGAGCCAATGCAATACTTGTACTGATTTATTTGCTGGTTGTTTTGGTTTTTACCTTGTCTGTTTATTATGTATGGATTATGTAATTATGTATGCAAATTATGTATTAATCTTATTGTGTGCTTTTATATGGTGCTTTTTAGCTGCTGTTAACTATTCAGAATCATGAGTTTGAGATGGACATCCATAAAAATTGAAATATAATTAAGTAAATAAATATACAGATATTGTATAGGAAAGATGACATTGCAGCAAATAAGGGCTCAAATATTCTAAACTCTGTAATTAGATGCAGCTGGAACCATTAAAAGGCGCATCTCCGTATTCTATCCCTTGCAGGTAGTTCTAAGAATACCATGGTTTGATAGAATTATATATTGCAAAGGAGTAGAGTAATACAGAGAAAAACTTGAAGGTATGCAAAAACATTATGTAAATATCACCCTAGCTCTGAAAGAGAAGAAAGGTTTAGAAAGAAACTCAAGATTTTCCTGCTTTATTTTTTTTCATATAAGAGATGGGAAAGAACTGTCAGGCTTTCAAAAGTCTATTATTGTACTCTACAGTAATAAAACCAAATTCCAATAATCTTTGTGGAATCTGTTTCCTGACCTGGCCAATTTCAAAGGGGTGACAGAAGAGATCCAAAATGAACATATATTTGTTATTTCCTGAAAAAGATAATTTCCTAGTAGAGTATGGTAAAGGTTTAGCGGCTGTTTTATGTATTCTATAATGTGGTATGATATCTTAGAACAATATTTATATGTAATCCCATATTTGAATTATCCTTTAGCCTGCAATTCAAATCTTATCCAAAAAGTGCTTAAAAACATGTTGGCTTTTTAAATGTCTAAATTTGGATAGAAGTAGGCTTCCCAAATATTTTTTTAAAAAAGAAAAGAATACTGGCTGGCATGCTTGACAAGCTCTATAAACAAACAAATAAATTACTATTTTAGGTGAAGTCTAAATAATGCTTTTATTTTGTTTTCACGACTCAGTTCTACCATCATACATCAGGGTCATCTGAAGTAGGAGGGTTCACTCTACTGCTTTACAGAAGCTACCCTGCATTTTGAAGGAATTATACATTTTGTGCAATTCCATGCAGCTCTGGGATATTCATGATTGTTTGACAAAAGTTCATTTATTTAAATAAACATATAAATTATTTATTTAAATATTTGCTATTCTTGAAAAGCTATAATTCCATTATTGCCGAAAGCCAAATTTTATACTTATAAAAAGAGGATGAAAAAGGAGAATTCTAGAGCTAAGGGGTGGATGAAACATCTAAGATTTTTTTAGTGTGTAAATCATGGTTGTTTATTCAGAAAAGAAAACAACCCATTCAGTTTGTAAAGGAACATTGAATGCATATATACCATTACTAAGTGCACAAATGATAATGTCCTCAAAACATTTCCTTGACAGTAGTTAGAGGTACAGTTTAAGAAAATAAATAAGAATTTATTTATAAGGAGAATAATAAATACAGATTATGTTCAGCTAATGAAAAAAATGACATGCTGTTTTACAAAGAAATCAATTCAAGCTTATATTGATTTATTATAAGAACAGGAATTTTCCAGGGATAGTTACACTACTGCAGTCATTTTAAACATTTGTTCTTTAAAAAATCAATAATACTTTTCATGAATTTTCCCTGTGGAATTCTGGCTGTACACTCTGACAAAGGCATTTGCCACTGACAGATTCCTAATCACGTTTTTTCCTAATTTTATACATGAACATAGCTCAATGTGCTAAAGCTTCCATTTATTGCCATCCATTCCATAATATAAATGTTATTGTAATGAATAAAAATAGTTGAAATTAGAGGTTATTTGAATAGTGTGTTTATTTCTAAATATATTAGCCAGAAGTTTGAGTAGATATTCCTTCTTTGCTAAACTTATTTTCTACCTTTCCAAAGGTATGGGAATATACATGTGTAAAAAGTCAAAATGACCACTACATTACTATATTCATGCAATTGAAGCTCTCCCACTTTCTGGTAACACAAAAAACATTATGGGGCTATGATTGTAAATTGTGGTGCCATGTTGGATTTTTTTTTTTCCCCTGATGACACTCTGTAACTTTTTCTCTTACACTCTACTTTTGCCTGCTGATCATTACAAGTCAATAAGCTGCACTTGAGTAGAGCTGTTCTTATTATAATATAATTTAACATAAATATATTTTTGTACTATTTTGTACTATTTCTGTAGTAAGTAGATGACTTTGGTGAGCTGCATTGACATTAAAATCACTCTACTTAAGTTTAGGTATCCTCAGAAAAAGATTCACCGCTTTTATTATACAAACATTATAATACCACGTGGAAACAATGTGAAATCTTGTACACAAAGGATAATTTTGTCCTTATATTTATTTTCATCTGTAGTCACCCACTATTGTGATGGAGTTAGAAATTGAAAATTTTAATAGCATTTCATGCCTGAATTATAATTTTGATTAAATAGAGTTAATACTACATTATGAGATATTAATACCAAGCAGTCAAGCTATTGTATGTCTATAGCAGATGGAAGTAATTTTTTCCCCAGCAACATACTGTATAAAATGTTCCTAAATGGAAATCCTAAGGATTTTTCATCATTGCAAACATTGCCTTTCTGTGAGATGAAAAGATAAGTGAATTACTAACAATCTTGTCACAAAGTTGTAGCAGGACTAGAAAGTCCAGGGATGTCAAACTTGCATTGTCACAGTGGTGTCATGTGATGTATCAGGACTTTTTTCCCATTCGCTAAACTGGGTGGGGGCGGGGACAGCATGTGACACATCCGGTGCGCAGGCTGTGAGTTTGACACCCATGGTCTATTAGTCTAATTCATACTTATACCAATAAACATGGAATAATTAAAGATGCCTATCAGGCTATGCTTTCAAACCATGCCTTCTCCATGGCTGCACCCAACCTGTGGACAGTATCCTTCCCAGACGTGGATGGCCCCAATCCTGTTAGCATTTCTCCCTGTTCCCCTGGGCATTTGGGCTGGCAAGTTAGCTGAATGCTGCTGCCGATCTGGCTTTTTGTTTTGAGAATTGTTTTGATCATGGCAGTATGAGTTACATACTGTTGCTGTGATGTTAACCAATGTACGCTGATCAAAATCACTGCCGTGAGATAATCTTCTCTATAAAGCATTGGAATAAATAAACATGTGTATTTACTTTATTCTGTAGCCTCATTAGTTTAAATATGATAATGCAGATCATGACAATAATAAAACGAAGTAACAGTCATAACTGCCATCTCTTAACTTGTAGAAAATGTGACAAGAATGAAGAAAAACCACAGAGGCAAAGCTCAAATACTCATTCTAGTCTCAGCCAAACTCTTTATCCTGGTTTGGGGTGAGAAAATCTATTTTGTTTTTTGTGGCAAAGTAGAAACTAATGCATCTTGCCCTGAGCTGCATAGAGGAAGGTGGGATAATCAAGGAATAAATAAAATAGATCTTGTCAGCAGGAATTATTAACTACTTAGCATTGGTAAATAAAGATGCAGTGTAAGGCCATTATCTATCCCTTATAGTGTTGTTGAGTACATTTAAAGAAGGCCAGGTGACAAACTGGCAAGTTGAAAATGATTGCTGAAATCACTGTCAGAAAGATTAGGTCAGTATTGCACTATAAATGTGTGTTTTGTAATAAGAGACTGGGGTAAAAGGTTCAAAAGCTTCCAATCCATGGATTCAAGGGCAACAGTTAATCAGGCTTTCCTTTGAATGTTTATAAATCTATGCTGATGACTTCAATCATAGTATTTAGTTAGATATCTAACCATCTATGCCTTTTACTGGTCTTCTTTTTTCTTGTCTTCAATTTTTACAATTGTCCAAACTTCTGTTTCTGAAATGACTTTATCTGAGGTATCATGACTAAAATGCTATTTAGGCTCAGTAACATTTGGAGTGTATACCCATACACACAGTACAAGTGTAGAGCATATAAGGAAGGTCGATTTGTTGGAAGAAGCAAAAACGGTTGCTTAGATAAAGAGGCTAAAACATTTTTTAAATCATGAGAAACAATATTTGGAAGCAGCTCAGGTAGGGGGGGGGGGGGGGGGCGGGGCGGGCCCGGGGGGGGGGGGGCGGGGGGGGGGGGGGGGGGGGGGGGGGGGGGGGGGGGGGGGGGGCCGGGGGGGGGGGGGGGGGGGGGGGGGGGGGGGGGGGGGGGGGGGGCCGGGGGGGGGGGGGGGCCCCCGCCCCCCCCCCCCCCGGCCGGGGGGGGGGGGCGGGGGGGGCCCCCCCCCCCCCGGGGGGGGGGGGGGGGGGGGGGCCCCCCCCCCGGGAATAAAAACCCCTTTGATTCACTGGAATATAAGAAAGGAGTGGAAGTAAATCACAATGAGATTTGGTTACTATTGCCAAAAAGTAGATAATGAAATAGATAAAGTAGTTTTAACCCTTGATTTCTTGATCTGGTTTACCTAAAAGTTGATTTCTTGATCTGGTTTACCTAAAAGGGCTTATAATAAGCTTCCATGCAGTTGAGCTAAGAGGAAATCCATCACTATACTTCTACAGTACTTTCCTTTTTATTGCAGGTAGACCTTATTTAGCGATTGCCTCATTTATCATTTGCAATTATGACAGTGATGAAAAAGTAACCATCCTTGCATTTGCAACCTTTGCAAGTCTATAAAGCAAAGGAAAACAAAGTAAGATCATAAGCAAAGCCATGATTTTATTTTACAGTGGCTTCACTTCACTGAGTTCCTGGTCTAATTGTATAGTTAAAAGTATAATTGCAATTTTGTAATACTTCTTAGTTTATTTAGGGAGATAAAATATAATGAAAAGGACAGATTGTCTCTCTTTGTGTATTTGCCCAATTTTCTTCTGAGAGTCCTCCAAAACTGGTTGGTTTTTATTTCCTTCCAGATCTTGAATCGTTGCTCTCTTTTTTAATGCATGGGAACATATAAAATTTGATTAAGGGAAAAATCATATAAATAATGAATACACAGTGGTGTATTAAGGTATTGTGGGAGAAACAGTTTTGGTGTATTCTAAGCCCTGATTCACTATTAATCTAACCCACCCATCAGGGTTGTTGTGGCAAGAAATGGAGAAAAGAACATCAGGTTTACCACCTTGAATTTCTAAATTAGGATATAAACTTAATAAATACATGAATATTAAATGTTGAATAAATACATGAATATTAAATATTAAACAATTGGAGTGGACCAAATTATATAAACAAGTACAGATCACTATTTATTTATTTATTTATTTTAGTTACATTAATCTTGAATGTTTTTCTTGGTAATAAAAACTCTTGCCACTATATATCTTTCCACTCTGAGACCCCTCTGCCAGTTAGTAGAGCCACATCTTAACACTCTTTCAGAAAGCCAGAAGAGTGGAGGGGCCTGCCTTGCCTCTGGGGCAAAATGTTCCATAGAGTCGGGACAGTGACAGAGAAGTCTCTCTCCCTAGGCCATGCCAGTCGAAATTCACAACATACCCTTCCTGCTTGACTGGATGGGTTGAATCGATAAAATAGGTATATTTCATTTAATAAAGGCACATGAACCTTGAATATTCTTCTTGCTAATAACAACTTTGTACTTATGTGAATCTCATAATACTTCAAATAATTATATTAAAATTCATAAAGTTTCTGAGAATACAGATAATTGTTAATATATAATTTATATACTTTTTCTGAATCTGCAGTTCCTTTATACTTTGGCTAAATTACCTTTGTTTTACATCTTATGTGAAAAAATAGAGATTCCTGCTTAGCCAACTATTACTATAGAATCTAGCTTTTCTCCCCAAATTGCAGACTTTTTGCATAAATGTGCCTAATTACCTGAATTCAGTTTTGATTAGCAGTGTTAATTGATGCAGCTGTGGAAGGGATCTGTTTACCTAAATTACTATGTGCAAACAGCAATAAGTCTAAAAGTGAATATGCTGAACTGAAAATACTAATTAGTTGAGACACATTGTTATTCAAGTCACATCCCACAGCCTTTTTTGTGAAAGCTTGGATATGTCAGGGCTTTATGATATGCAGACAAAAATGTCTATATTACATATGATTTCTAAAACATAATTCATGAGAGCAGATGGGTTGTTGGCTGGGCTTATCTTATTTTTAGTATTAATGTGACTACTCTTACATTGATAATGTAGATGCTGTGTATGTTTGCCACAACGCATGTTCATGCATAAAATAGAAAGCAGCCCATTGTATGTTTGATACTCTGCCAAATTAAACAAATTGTTTTTCTACATTTACAAATCCTGTATCCTTATCACTTGTAGTAATTCTGAAGTATCTTTTTTTGTTTCTTTGTTTTGTGCCTTTGAGTCAGTGTTGACTCCTAATGACTGCCTGGACAAGTCCATCCAGGTTTCCCCAAGATTTTAGAAGTGCTTTCCCATTGCCTCCTTCCTAGGGCTGAGAAAGAGAGACTGGCCCAAGGTGATCCAACTAAAATTCGAGTTTCTGGTTTCTAGATTGGGGCCTTAACCACTACAATATACTGGTTCTCTATCTGAAAAATACCTTTCCTGTTTATTACATATTGAAGGGAACTCATTGAAGTCATGCAAAAAAAAGTTACTGAAATGAGGGATAGTCATTTTTAAAGAAATTGTTTTGATGAAAAAATATTTAAATTAGATTAAATCAAGTATCTTAATTATGTCGTGTTGATATCATACTATGTGAATACTACTTTATAAAGTCCAGATATTTTATCCTGAACACCTAATTATATTTGGTTATACTTCATAAAGCATTGCTCAGAGCTGCAGTATTTATAAGTATTTTGTGTTATATAGTGCTGATACTGTAAAGATATTTGTGGCATTTTGAAAATTATTTCTAGATCTTTCAACAGTTTGAAGAATTCAGGGTTGTATATGAGTAACTCCAGATTACAATAAAAGAGACTGATGAACCTATGTTCTGCTAGTTCCGAGATTTTCTAATCTTAGAAATACCATGGAAGCACAAAAGAAATGTATTTATGAATTCATTTAATTTAGTTTCCTGAATATATTCAGATATTAATATCTGTCATGCTCCTGTTAGTATCTGACTCCGAGGGAGAGGAGGAACAGCGGACAGGGAGTGGGAGTGAGGTTGTGGAGGAAGCTGGGGAAGGGCACAGGCCAGCTGGGCATTCAGAAGAAGACCCAGGCCCATCCCCTCTTCATTCTAGGGCACGCAGAGAGGAGTGGATAAGGGAGAAACGTGAATGGCGTGGTCTACGGGGGAGGAAAGGCCTTGATCCCCTTAATGGGCTGCCGCTGTGAGGACTGTTTAAAAGGACAAACTGTGCATGGGCCAGTGCTGGAGGCAAAGCATGAAAATATTTCTAGTCTGTCAGTTCTTATCTGAGTTCTGGCATCCTTGCCAGTCTGTGTATTTTGATATCTGTGGACATCTTCAAGCCCTTATCCAGCCTTGTCTTGTGAATTCTTCAGTGTGGTTTGTGTTGTTTTTTTCTGTTTATAATTTTATATGTATTTTGAGTTTGAACGGTTCTTCCTTTTCTCAACTGTTTGTGAGGGAGTTTTTTCTCTAGTCAATGCTAATTGGACCTTGAAAGCCAAGTAGAAAGAATTAAAGGGACTTCACTGTTTTTGTGACTTTGTTGCTTTTGTATCCCATCCTGGGTCATCACAGTATCATTCATGTGGACCAGAGCCTTGATGAGTATTATAAGAGTGTCTAGATCCAATTATTGGTAGCAGTTAGAATACTAAATAGGGAAAGAAGAACTATGCACATTACAATGAGGACATCAGCAGTGGTCCTGGCTATATTCCAAGGATACCATTGAGTACTGACTTGGTTTAGTTGAATATGACAAGTCATAGTTCTGCATTATGCTATCCACACCCTTTTTCTCTGCAATACTGCAGTAATACAGAGATAGAAAATATGGTAAGAGTAATTTATTATTATACCATTAGTTTTAATTATGGTTGTCCAAATTAAATAGGATTTGTTGAAGTTTCTTTGGACAAACCAAATTGGGCATATGTAGAAAGAAATTCTTCTTCCACAGATTGCACTTATGACCCCTGAATTGAATCCCTTTTTCAAAATTTTCAATTTGAAAAGTAATTCCTGACTAGAACTTGAATACTGTGAAAAAATGCAAACAATATATAATCCAACAAATATAGTCCTAGGAGAATAAAAATTCATAGCCATTGTGTTGGATTTTCCTAACAGGAATGAGTACATTCTTACTGAGTATTCTTACAATTACCAGTCAAATCATGATTACTTGCAAATAGAAAATGAAATATCTCACAATAGAATAAAAACAGAATTAATGCAAATAATGCCAAGAATAATACCAAGAAATATCAAGGCAGCAAAATCATGCAATTATTTCCAGATTAATAACACAGTGCTGTCCATCAGCATAATCAATAGAACACTGAGATTGACATTTGTCAAGTCCTATTTTATTTCCCATATTATTTTATATCTATATAGGACAATTGAAATTAGTTGTCCAGACATATAGCATTTATTTTTATAATTTTATTTAGATGGTTTATGTTACTTTCTGAAATTTCTTAATTAAAATTAAGACATACTTTCTTAAATATTTCAATTATATCTAATTGAATGTTGGACATTTTCAGAGAAGAAATAAATCAAACTATAATAAATTATAAATTATGAAAAGTTAAAACATAAAGCTAGAAATAATGTTCCATTAATGGTATTCAGTTCTATATCTTTATTATTGGTTTTCTATCAGGACTGGATGAAGAAAGTAAGCTTTTATCCAAGACAACATAGATGGATTATCATTTATAGGTAGCTGGTTTAAAATTTGATTTTTGGTCTGATTTGTGTGTGCCCAAAAAATCAGGTTTTCCATTGGCAAATGCTTCTGGAGTCAATTTTCTCATAAAATACTTAGATGTCATTAGCAAGTGGAGTGGCACTGCTGAGTCAATAATTTTCACACATTTTTGTTAAATCCAATATGGATTACTGTCATGTGTTTAAATTTTGAAAAGTGTTTAATAGCTTATTTTTTTTCAAAGCCAAGGTATAGTAGCAGTGAATGAATTATTTCTTTTAGTATTGAAAATCAACAAAGAACCAGCAGTTAAGAAATATGCTGTACACTATAGATAGTCCTCAAGGTACACACAAATGGAACTTGTCCAGTAGAGTCATAAGTCAAAACTGTCATTAAACGAATTGGACTCATCTTTATAGTATTTTTTAGCATGCTTATTAAGTGAATCAACTAGTTGTTTAAGTGAACAAAGGTTAGGCTTACTATTTGCTTTGGTTCATTAAATGACCTCCGTGATTGTTAAGTGTACTGAAAGGCTCTTGTGAATTTGCAGAGTTCTCTGTTGAGCCTCTGAATGGAACTGCTGTCAACTAGCCATCAGCTGTTCTGGTAAGGCGAGGCAGCCCTCTGCCTCTGAACCACAGTGCCTCCAGGCAAGTGTCCATTTAAATTGGGTTGTGCAGGTGTGTGAATTTTCTGGTAGTTCCACTGTGGAGCCTCCAAAGGGAACCACTCTGCCCACCAATCAGCTGTTCTACAAGCAATTTACAGTAGCTCACACTAATCTTAAAAGCAAAAGCAACAAAGACAGTACATTAGAATGCAAAGGAACTTTACGGAATCTGATTTCTATAGATGCTAGCTAATATTTCTTCAAGCAATTGTAATGAAAAGAAAAACCCTTTACACACAAAGCACAGTGATTTGTAAAGTATTTACAAACAAATACAGTAGTTTGACTACAAAGGCAACTACAATACTCCAGTCCTCAAGGCAACAGCAACAGCAATGAAAGAAGCAACAAGGATAGCAATGAGATTCATTCCTCTAGTTCTCCACATGGTAGCAATGAGAAGAAAATGCCTCAAAGTCCTGATCCCTGGGGGGGAAATGGATCTCGGAAATTGCCCGTCATAACTATGGGTAACTTCCAGGTCCCAAAGGGAGGTCAAAAGATTAAAAATGACTGCCGCTTCAGGAGTTACTGAATCCAGGACCCTTGAATGCAAAAGTTTTTGATTGGTCCCATTTTGAACCCCTGTCGTAAGTACACTTTTGGGGAGCATTTGTAACTTCAAACAGTTATTAAACAGCTTGTTCCTCAAGGACTACCTGTAATAGTAGAATAGCAGTGAATGCAATGGAAGAGATACCGAGCCAGGATGTGCTTATACCTATACAGATCAGAATTATGTAATTTTTCTTATGATACTCTAAGGAAGCAAAACTTGTAGAAGCTGGTTAGAAAGAGTCTCTTGTTATACATTATGAAAATACCATGAATAGCCAAGTCATCAAATAAATTGTAAAGCGCAAATAACCAGGCTGGAATTATTATACGTATTTGGGATACATTTTGCAAAGATGCCATCTCCCTTGAAAAGACTTTGCTAGGAAAACTGGAAGAAAGGGAAAAAAAGAGGGCAGAAATAGGGATGAACTCAATTACAGTGACATAAATGCAACATTGGAAGTCCTGGACAGCCAGGATGGAAACAGATCATTCTGGAGAATGCCTATGTGGTCATTCATAGCACTTTAATGGCATATTAACAACTAGGTCACAGCTACTAGGAATAAGAAATTAAGTCTTTGCAGTTTTGCTCTTTATTTTTAAATCTTGCAGCCTAAAGCAACTGCTGTATTCTATCTAGAGGAGCCCCCCAAACCATTATAAAATGTTAAAATATAAAATCAATGAGATTGTACTTAGTACTTTTGTTTGAACTGAATGAATTAACCAAGTGCAAGTATTGGAGAGTAATCTACTGGCATTATAAGACCATAATGGTGAAATTAAACCCCTGCAAGTAAAATACTTACTTGTCCTCAAACTGGTTTCTTCAGATATATTGATATCACTCCCAGTTAACACAGCCCATATGACTAAAAAGTACAGCATATCTAAAGGTGTTTTTTTTGTTAATGACAACTTGTTCAGTAATTATTCAAAGCTACACTACGTTATGGTGTTGAACTCATCATTGAAACTGATCCTTGAAGTTCCTGCTGCCCAGCATTCTGCGGTGATCTAGGTGCTTGTATTTACAATGGTTGCAGCTTGTATTTACCAGCTTGTATTTACAATGGTTGCAGCATCCTGTGGTCAAATAGTTGCTATTTGCAACTTTCCCATAAGCAAAGTCAGAGAGTAAGCCAGCAGAGAAGGTTGCAAGTGACTCCTGAAAGTAATTCCTGCTGCTTTTTCTCCCAAGAAGGTCAGCTGTGGAGTATGAATCCCTGGGATCTCCTCCTTCAAAGCATGTGCCTCTTCTGCCCTGTATAAAACCCATAGTGCATGCTCTCCTGCTCACTGCAACAAATCACCTATCTGGCTTTGCTCATGCTGCAGCTGCCACCTGCATGCTGTTTCACATTCTGCAGCAGGTAACCCCCACCTGACTGCACTTGCGCCACACCATAGCAGCCACCTGCACACTCTTGGCAATGCTTGTGGCACATTACAACACCCCTCTTCCAGCTATACTCAAGCTCTCCACTGGGCTGCTGAATTGCAGCTCCAGATTTGTGACTTCCTGCCAACTTCCCATTAACTGCTTGTTGGAGTCTGGCAGCAAGCTGCAAGTTGCAGTCACATGAGGTCCTTGCTTAATGACTCACATTCCTTTCTTAATGACAGCAAAAGGACTGTCAGGATTGCTGTCGCTAAGTGATGCAGTTATGTGACATGGCGCTTTATGACCACATTGCTTAGCGACAGAAATTTTGATCTCAATTTCCAGCATAAAGCAAAGACTATCTATAGCTGGAAAAAACTGAACTAGTGCAATAAGCTTTGACCAAGTAAATCTACACTGAAGTGTTTGGTTAGCGTTTAAGTTATGTATTTAGAAAATAGGCCAAAAAGTTTTTAAAAATTAAACATAAATGTATATAAACTTGCTTGTAGCTAGTTAACATAATAGTGAAGTGTATCACTACATAACTACAAATTCTGCCATTCCCAGGTTAATTGGTTTTAACCTGATCATAGTCAATGAGTGCCAACTCGAATATAATTAGTTTTCTTGCCATTTCTTATATTTTCTGTAGGTTTGTCTCTGAGTTTGGAAGTCTTAGGGTATATCTTTTATACCAGGGGTCCCCAACCGCCGGTCCGCGGACCGGTACCGGGTCGCGGAACAAGCCTTACCGGGCCGCTGGTTGCTGGGCGCCGCCATCTTTTTGGTAAAAAAAGCAATTTTTAATCAAAAAGATGGCGGCGCCTAGCGCTTCGGTGAGCTTTTCCGGGTAGAAAGCCATTTCACCCGAAAAAGCTCACCAGAAGCGCTGGCGCCGCCATTTTTGACGAAAAATCACTTCGTGACGTCACCGGAAGTGATTTTTCGTCAAAAAGATGGCGGCGCCCAGCTGACGCCGGAACCGGGCCGCGGCGCCCAGCTGACGCCGGAACCGGGCCGCGGCGTCGAAAAGGTTGGGGATCCCTGTTTTATACTACTGAAAGATATCACAATAGTTATTTTACAGCAGCTCTCTACCCCAATTAAGGGACTATAGAGTCATAAAAAAAACCCAACTGTTGTTGTCTTTTATGTTTCTGTAAAGTACAATCAAATAATATTAGGTTCTTGAATTTTATTTTTAGCACTTTAATATCATTTGTGAAAAGGAGAAATAGAAATTTAAGGAACAAGTATGTGCTCAATTGACTTTCATCAAAATATTTGGAATTTTGGATGGCTACGGAAAGTTTATCAATAAAATATTTTTGATTTTTTAATTAAGCCCAGTTGGATCTGGCATTATTTACTTTATTTTAAAAATAAGCAATAACTATGAATCCTTAATTGAGCATGCATGCAAATCTCATTCTCTGTATATAATGGCTGGGTACTTTCTTTGAATTTTTCAGAAATGATACTGTAGTTTGCTCTATAGGTTCACAATCTCATTTCTTTGCATAATGTAAAACAATGTAAAAACAATAGTCCCTGATCTGAATTCTTTATGAACACGCACACAATCTCCCATGCATGCATACATACATACATCTGTAGATATATTAATAGGGGTTTTATTGGTATTGAAGACCTGGTTTTGCCAGCGGGCCTGGGAAACCCAGAGAGGGATGGAACCCATCAAATGGCTAGTGTGACCTGCTGTCGTCGGGGTGGGGGGGGTGGGAGTTGGTTTTTGTTTTTGTTTTTTGTTTTGTTTGTTTTTTTCCCCAAATTTTGTTCTATTGTACTTTACTAATTTATTTGATTCTTTTTGTTAATTCTTATTGTTTTTGTTTTTATTTTTTGTTTTAAATATGATTTTACGTTGTATAAGCCGCCTTGAGTCACCATGGGCGAATAGGTGGCAATATAAATCAAATAAATAAATGAATAAATTCTTCTAAAAAACTGAATGGTTTTCTTGAAAGATTTATATTGTGGCAAAGATTTGCAAGCATTGATATTTTGAATGAAATGTTAATATACCAACTGTAATTGGTGAGTGTCAAATAATTATACTTTCTCTTTTAAGATAAATTAAATATTAATAAATTTGGTGGCACAGAAAATGTCACCAAATATGGTTTTTAAAAACTTACCTGATACAAATGACTACATCTAAATCACAAAAGATTTGGTAAAATGAAATATTTATACAATTGTTTTGCAAGACTTTTTATTAATTGGCTTTACATATAACTCGGCTTTTTAGTTGGAAAATTGTTGCTAAAATATATAAACATGAAATTTGTTAGTAAATCATATTTTTTTTCATAGTCCCCAATAAGGATTCTTTTGTTTTGGTTTTTTATTTCAATCCATATACTATACTGTTAAATAGTTTTCTGAATTATTTAATGAATATTTTTGCTAATAATTAAATCTGGAAATATTGATGGTGATGGAAGAATCTCCTCATATTATATTCAGTTATTTTAATTACAGATCAACAATTTGATATCCAGTTGATCAGCTATTAATATGCTAAGCCTCGAAAAGCTAGCCTGGCATATTAAAAGCATTATTCAGCATCAATTCACCTATAATACAGTTTTAGAATAACTTCCAAACAGAAACAAAAGACCCTTCCCTTTGCCATAGAATATTTCAAGTGCTCCTGGAACAAAGCATAACCCACCCAATCCTGGGAAAAGAAGATAGCCAATTCATCTGTTAGGAAGACTTTCTATAAGAAATGTCAACATGTCCTCCAACAGTGTTTGCATTCCACTTTATTCAGGTACTAACCATTAATGCCTGACCTTTTTCTTGCCTCAGAGCACACTATCATACATTGTTAAAAACTTTTCTATTCCTGCTGTGTTACTTTACTTCAGAAGAGCCGGTCCTTCATGAATTTATATAATATATTGTATTAGCAAGCAGATTGAATACAAATACTTTCATTTTTGTTAATGTCTATTCTTATTCTCATTTTCAACCTGTCCCTTTATTATAACAGAATTCATTGAAGAAAAGGTGGAAAACTAACCTATATACGCAGGGATGTTTAAAAGACACCCTTAAAGGATTAAGCCCAGATTTTCAAGTGCTGTAAGATAGCAATTTATCTCTGAAAGTATATGAAATGTACTGTTAGAATGCTACTGTTAGAAGCTAATTTTTATTCAATATTACAGCAAAGGACAAACAGTTAAATTCATTTTCTGTCTTGATCTCATTGATTAGCCCTCTATAGGGGATGATACAGTTTGTATTTATAAAAAATATTCTTGTCACTTTTTTGTACATCTTTATTCCCCCCTATCTATTTAAAGGTAATTATTTAAAAGTACATATTTATTAAATTTATGTGATACTCCTTTGATGATACTCAGTGGTTTACAAAATATACAGTGGAAAGAGTAAACAAAAATAACATGCACAACATTAAATCATTAAAAGGCCTGGATTAGTGTTTATTTCAAAAGTAGGATAAATAATGCCCCTGGAGTTTGTGGATTATCTATTTCCTACCTTTTTTCTATTTACCTTTTTTTCTATTTTAAAACAAACATTGCTCTTTTAGTTATTAAAATAAGGCCACAGAAAACTGGAGACCATTATATATACAAACAACAACAACAACAACAACAACAACAACAACAACAACAACAACAAGGAAGCATTTTGCTGTCATCTAGTAGTTATCCAGTTTCTTGCAGTCATAGTCATTTTCAAAGTTACGATCTCAATTTGCTTCATTCTCTTTTTCTTTTCCTTTGTTAAAGAAGGAAACAGGGCCCTTATGATTTAAATGGAGAAAAGAAAAGAAAAAGCTAGACCTATGTTTCTCTGTCCTTGTTAATTTTATCCTTTTTCTGCTTGCCCACTTTTATTCCCTCTTCTTCCAACTTCACAAAAACAGTGGAAGAGGGGGAAAGGGGAGAGCTATCAGTTTAGGATATTGTTAATTTATTTCTGCCTACATCAGAACATTAGCATCAGAGTACCGTAATTTATTGTACGGGTCACCTTGGTAGAAAGCAGCTTCCAATTTTCCAGCTATAAAAAACAGAAATAAAAATAGCAAACATGCATCATGAAAATATCAAAATGTTTGGTTCAATAAAGAAGTTTTCCCTTGGTACCTGAGAGATATTAAGGGAGTAACAGAAGCCTCTTGGTTAAGTCTCTTAGGTTGTTTTATAGGGATGATGGCAACTTGGGGGGAGATCAGGGCTTTATTACATATTTATGTACAAACTATACAGGTTTTTCTGCCTAAGCTTAGTACTTAGTGTTGCTCTCCTCTATTATTTATGTCTGTTAACACCTTCTTGCTTCATTTATTGCCTTACAGCTTCAGTCTAAAGACATTTATTATATCCCCTCCTTCTCTGTCCTTTTTCTTTCCGCAAAGTCACTTGCTTTTCTCAACAAGCATCTCTGAACTTGAGGTCAGTGGGTTTCAATAGGCACAGCAGTCCTTCGTCTTCTGTTGACAAGACACCATTCTGCTTTTTCAGCCACCTTCCTTTTCCCAATCTTGTCGAGGGGGAGGGGGTTTCCTCTGGGAGAATGCAGGGACTTTTTTTATTTTTGCCAGACTTATCCCATCCCTTTACTGATTTCACTCAGTTGCTTTCCAGGTCCTGGTTCCTCCAGCCACCCCAACCACCCTAACACTTAACGGACTGTTCTTTATGTTTTCTATTTCTCTTGCCTTTCTTTCTTTCTTTCTTTCTTTCTTTCTTTCTTTCTTTCTTTCTTTCTTTCTTTCTTTCTTTCTTTCTTTCTTTCTTTCTTTCTTTCTTTCTTTCTTTCTTTCTTTCTTTCTTTCTTTCTTTCTTTCTTTCTTTCTTTCTTTCTTTCTTTCTTTCTTTCTTTTGCCCCCATTCCTTTCCAGCCACCTTTATTTATTTGTTTATTTGATTTGTCAATCCCTTACAAGATAATAGGTGTAAGTATAAACATGAGTAAGATTACAGGAGATAGGTACGAATAAATGGGAACAATAGGACAGGGACGGGAGGCACGATGGTGCACTTATGCACGCCCCTTACAGACCTCTTAGGAATGGGGTGAGGTCAATAGTGGATAGTTTGAGGTTAAAGGAGTGGGGGTTAGAGGATGCAACAACAGAGTCAGGTAGTGCATTCCAGGCATTGACCACTCTATTGCTTCACTGTAAGTTACTTAAGTTTCTCATTAAAACGCAGCTCCCTTCTAACTAATAGCTCTCCTATACTAAAGCTCTCATCTGTCCATATTTAATACTTCTCAGCTCTGTATTTTTCTGGGAAATGCTAAAATGTGGCTAACGGCCTTGAGGAATAACTGTGACTTGTCATAGGAAGCTGTTTCCTATCTAGGGTTCTGCAGACTGAAAAGCTCCTTCTTTTATTGAAATTACTTTTGGGAGAGGGAGGGACAAAGAAAAGAATCTGGCATTCATCATCTGGATCTCATTAATAGCAAGTATGTTAGGAGTATAACATAAACATTGATTCGGCATTAATTATCATAGTATTACTGGGTATTTCTAGAAGTTTTAGATATAATGATTTGCTATTTTTCCTGACATGTAGACTGCAGTAGCAAAGAAATGTATTAAAGCAATTGGAGCATTTTGACACAGTAATTAAAGTGCTGGATTTTGATGGGGTAGATTCATGTCGAACTACAGACTTCATGTATGACCTATTCCAATTTGCAACTCAATCTATCCCACACAGGATTTGCTGTTATGCTGATTAAAAGGGACATCCTTATGTAAACTGTGTTGCATACTCAAATGAAAGGTGAGTTTTAAAATAAAACAGTCATGTCCATATTTGCCTGTAGTTACTCCTCCCTGTAGATTGGTAGAGCTTACCAAGAGATCCCACTGGCTTATGTAAGGTTTATTGTATGGTTCTCATGTCCTCTCAAAGAATAGACTTTCAGCCTTTGGATAGTATCAGGTTAATGTTATTGACAGGTGATTTGACAACACCAAAACAAATTTGAAATAATCAGCAGTAGTTCCTGGTAAAAATCATGTGATGGATCCATAATATGCTATCAAACATGTTCCCAACAAACTGTATTGAGTATGTTATCTGAAAACAGAGACAATAGCATGGTTGATGAAATCTGCATAAAATTTTACTATGGATACTGTGCAACATAAACATAATGAGATATTTTGTTGGACAATCTGGAGGGGACATTTGTTTAATATAAATCGTAAGGATACAAGCGACAAATTTACAGTCATACAAGTGAGAGGGGATGGGTGATAAGGAATGATAAGAAGATTAATAGTAAAAATACTATTAATAGTAAAAATTAAAATTAAAAATATCTTGGAACAATTAAACAGTGAATACTGGTTTTGTGTTACATTGTGTTACTAAGAAGACATTGCAAAACAAATGTCTTCTTAGTGAAAGAAAATCTTATATTAATTAATCTTCATCAAGGCTTATATGGGTAATGTAATCTGTACTAAATCTTTCTTCATTTAAATTATATGTAAACATAATACTTCTGTATTGTATATATGTCACTGGATTTATTGTACTAGTATCATATATAAATTAAAATCCTTTTCCTTTAAAAAGGTCAAATATACTTATTACATAGAATATATTAATGAAAGTAGTTATGTTAAAAACAGTGACATATTTAAATGAATCAGAAAATGCCAGGTTTCTATTTTTAAAATTCATAGGTCCATCCCATTTATTTTAAAATTTCATACAGAAAAACAGTTATGCATGTGAATTTTACTTATATATTAATCTTAAATTTGTATCACTGAGTCTTTGTCACTTGTATTTTAAAAGAATCTTTAATATTCACAGTATTTTCAAGGAAATTATGAAACATCTGAAAAAAATAGGGTATGGGGTATTTTATCTATCTGCCATGTCTCATCTCTATCTTTCAATAGCAAGTCAATAAAAGTGATTAGAGTTGCCATCTCAGAATGCACACCCTTAAACCATATAACCGTAATACCGAAAAAGGTCCCCAACTCACTCATCTTTTCAAATTACATCCAAACTGTCTGGGGAACTTCTCAGTGACTGGAGGTAAGACAGTTTAATCTTTTTCTCCTGCCTCAAATTTAGCTCACTGGAAATCTTTTCTTTTTCTTTTTTTTCTTTTCCTTATCATAGCCTTGGTGCCTTTCTCATACTGCAATCTATGCATTTAATTTTGGTGTGTCTATCTGTTTTTGTTGCTTTATGCAGCTCATAAGATTTTGCTGTCCTGAAAGCTGCAACTATGAAACTTCCACTGTTTATTCCACTTTAGCATGAGAAATTATGCTGGTATGCTTTTGTTTGGGGTGCCGGGAGGCTTGTTGAATCTGAATGCTTTTAGATTTCATCTTCACCTTATATCACAGCTTTCACCAGCCTGCATGATTTATGCTTCACTTGCTTTCTTTCATTTTATAAAATTCCTTTCATTCTGTTGTTCTGCCATTGCACTTTCCACAAAATTAAGAATGGGGAGAGGGGAAAAGAGGAGTTTAAAGTTTTGTATGTTAAATTTATTTTTCTTTAATTACTATTTTGGGAGTTCAAAATGTGATTGATACAGTGCTTCAGTGGGTAAATGAGTCACCAAAATGAGACACGCAAATGGATGTTACTCAAATTTCTTCCTTTTGTAAGAGAAATGAAATTGAATACAATTTATTACCAGTAAATAGAACTATAGAAATTCAGTGTAGACTTAAAGACAATACAGTTCTTTGTATTCTATGTAGTAAATATTTTTGTATCTTAATGTAGGACAAGAGATCAATGAAAAAAAAACCTTTAGAGACTCATCCATGTACATAACCAATGCTTGTTTCGATGCACTTATCCAATTCAAGCTTTCTTGAATCTTCTGAGTTAGATTGACACTAATTGTACATTTAATCTGTGACTTCCAGTTGTCCACAACCATAACTTAATCTGGACTCTTGGAATTCATGTTTATATATTTGGTGGGGGGGGTCATATATCTGCATATGTGCTTCATCTAATATGAAAGGAATGCAGAATCTTCATTTCTCAAACATTCAGAAGTACTGGTTTTTATGAGAAAAAGGTGCCTCCTAGAAAACTAGAAGCAGTTTCAATACAAGTATCAAACATACAGTATATATGGAATTATTCATACTACTTTATAATTTTTTTATATTTCTGTTTTACGAAACTGGAAATCAATCTATTTCTCATAGTTAATAGGTTACATCTTATTAGCACTGTTTTATTTTCAATCACATCAGTATAGTTCTGTGGAAAGATATAAGATATAAATTGTTTTGAAGAAATTATTTTGGGCTTTGCATGAGAAACTAAAATTCAAATCCATTGCCAAATATTCACTTTTTGAATTTTAAAACAGAACATAATGTTATGTTATATGGAATGCAGACAAAATGTGCACATTATATAGGTAAATGCATTTTATTTTGGACAAAATGCAGGAAAATAAATGTAAATATTTCTGTGATATTGCAGAATATTTTAAACAGATGCAGAAACAATATGGCAGATTTTAATAATAATACTTTATTTGCGGTCACAGACCAAAACACAAGTACAACAAAAGAAGAACATGGGAAAATTAGTCATGAACAATTGGTCACCACTTGACTAAGGGGAATTACAGCGTTCTCCTCTGATGGTTACAGCTCTTTAAAAAAAATTGGAAACCTGAGAAGTGATGTATGAGGAGCCATCCCCTAAACAATATAAGAACAAATTACTAACATTGGGTCTAGAAGGGTCTGTTTCAAGGAGAGACAGTAACTTAGATCTGCCTACGTTATACATAGGGCAATATAAAAGGACATGCTCCACACTTTCAACCTTAGCTCTATCAATATGGCGGATTTTGTGTTTGGCAAAGTAAATCAGACAAAAGCAAACAACAAACTCTTCCATCCCTATCTTTGAAATTGAAGCACCAATAATATATTGGCCATAAATATGGCTATAATCCTGTCAAGCATTTTAAAGATTTGAATTCAGTGTATCTCTTCATTCATAATGTTTGCCATTCCAACCTCATTGTGCTATTGCAGACCTAGCTATGAAATTATAACCCAAATCAAACATAGTTCTGTACATTATTGCCAGTATAACAGCTGTCCTCAAAGGATTGGAAATGAGGAAATCCGGGATTCTCTTAAAATGTAAATTTCATTCAGTGTTTCATTAAACTGTAAATCATGAAAAATGTGTAACGAAGAAATAGTATCAGTATAAGTGAATTTGTGACATTTGTAATTTTGGAGGAAAATGGATTATTGGAAGGCTGAAACTCTGCTACATATGGATTATGCAGAGATAGATCTACGAAAAATAAGTCTAGCCTCACTAATACCAAGGTTGTCTAGTTGCTGAGATCAGTATACAAGTGTGATATAGGATTTGTCCAACAGTTGTAGCCTATTAAAATAATAAGCCATCATTTCTGTATGCCATGATCTCTGCCACTTATTATGTTCATATGCAGTTACCACTGAACCCATTGACCAAGAGAACTTGATATTAACTATTCCAGCTAAAGAATTCAGAAAAAGAAGTTCTCCCAGACATGTGATCTGAAATTCTTGCTGGTAAGGGCATCTTGAGAAATGGTTGTTATTCAGAGCATAATGTCTGTGTGCTTGCAGGTTTTGTGCTGGGATAACAATATATTTGCAGTGTTTAATGCAAACAAGATCTTCATTCAGCTGTATAGTTTTTACATATAGTTAGTGCATGTGAAAGAAAACTGGATCCAAATTGAGGAAGACAGACATTATGTTCCCAATGATGGACTCATAGTGTAAATTCATTGCACAACTTTATGTTTACCATATTAAAAAGATAAGTATGGTAAGAAGACAGCATTTTATCCTCATTTTTGCTATAGGCAATGTTAATCACATTTTGAAATTAGGTACTGAGGGTGCAAATGTCACCATGTAAATTGAAGTTATTCTTCTCTTGCCCTGCAAAAAAAGCAAACTTTCCTTGTATAAATAACCTTTAAGGCTTACTACTGAATATTAACATTTTTCAAAAATAAACAGGAAGCATCTGATTAAATTATAATATAGTGATCTATAGATAATAGTATCTATTATAGTATGATAATAGTATCACAGTACTACTTTCTTTATAGAATTGTCACGTTTATACCTTCTCCCTTCTAGCAAGCCAATCTGTGACAATTTTCAAATGATAATAACACATCAGTATCATAAAAGTACTATGATTTTTGGCCTTCATGGCCATTATGGACCTTCCCCAAGTCATTGTGGGCCCAATGCATAATGGGAAGTTCAAGATTAGACCTGTTTTATTTCAAGACAATTGAGAAGTGGTCTTGTTTTGAAGAGCATTTGTATCATTCCTTTGCTGTGGACAGATCACTTTCCAATTGTTTTTTGTTTAGCACTACCCTAAGGGAACATCCCAGGCAAATGATGGACCTGCCTGCATTCCAGAAGAAACATGGAGTTATCCCAAAGGGTCCAATGGACATTTCAGCTGAGGCCTTAGATACAACCTAGAATAGGCAGGTAGAGATGACATTTAATTGGATCGCCCCATGTAGATTGATTCCTCTTCGCCTGCCAACAGCTTATGGCATTATTAAAAGTAACCCAAATCCTGTTGGGAAGGGACAGGTAGTAGGATCTTCTGTGTGGAATATTCTTACTATTTGTGAGATAAAGGTTACTCAGATTTGTCTACAATTGGATCCTGATTGGACAGGTCTAAATAAGAGGCCTGAAGATCTTGGAGATTATCTGGACTGAGTTTTAATTTATGACCCCTAAGGAAGTGGCTAGGTCTCTCCAGCCTGTTGGCTCAGGGGCCTGTTAGATCATCCTTCTCCTGGATGATGAAAGCCACCTGGGATATAAAATAGAATAGAATACTTTATTGGCCAAGTGTGATTGGACACACAAGGAATTTGTCTTTGTGCAAATACTCTCAGTATACATAAAAGAAAAGATACATTCATCAAGGGACAAGAATCATAAGGTACAACACTTAATGATAGTCATAGGGTACAATAAGCAATCAAATCATACTAGGAAACAGTCAGTAAAAATTGTAAGGATACCAGCAACAAAGTTACAGTCACAAGTGGGAGGGGATGGATGATAAGGAGTGATGAGAAGATTAACAGTAATAGTAGTGCAGACTTAGTAATAGTTGAACAGTGTTGAGGGAATTATTTGTTTAGCAGAGTGATGGCTTTCGGGAAAAAGTTGTCCTAGTGTCTAGTTGTTCTGGTGTGCAGTGCTCTATAGCGTCATTTTGAGGGAAAGAGTTGAAACAGTTTGTGTCTGGGATGTGAGGTGTCTGTAAATATTTTCACAGCCCTCTTTTTAACTCGTTCAGTATACAGGTCCTCGATTGAAGGCAGGTTGGTAGTAATTGCTTTTTCTGCAATCCTAATAATATGACCTATGATTGGGTTAGTGTGATGGTGTTGGTTTCCTTAAGTGAGAAGGTGATCTCTTTGGCTTTCAGAGAGGCTGTGATATTTCTTTTCCTCAAGGAACCATTCCTGGACCCAATGGTCCTGAACAATTATTGTCCAAATTCCAGATATCCCTATTAGGGAAGAATCTAAAGAAGATAATCAGGATTTAGTTCCAAAGATCCCCTGAAGAAGCAGATTATCTTAGTTAAAAGATTTATGTGGGTTTCAGGCCAGGGTTTAGTGTGGAGACAGCATTGGCCATGCTTGTTCATGATCTGTAATGAAACTCGAATTAGATGGTGCTGTAATGATGCATTCATCATGATACTCATTTTTTCAGTTGCTTTCAATACTGTTAGCCACAATAACCTTTAGACCAGTTTCAGAGGTTGAACATAGGAGGTCCCACTTTGCAGTGGTGGTCTTAATCTGCTGCCAGTTTTAATAGGGTTGACAGTAGGGAGAAATTGCAGCTGCAGCTCCTTGCTTGTGGGATGCTACAAGATTCTATACTCTTTCTCCTTAACATCTACATGAAAAGGGCTCTTTTTCAGTACTTCAAACCCAAACTTTGCATTCAGAGGTAACCATTCAGGCTTTCATCTATGTGACATAGTATCTTAAGAGATAGCCTGAGAAAAACCTCTTCCTTAAACCTAGTGATTTTCTGTGTATCATGAGATAGAACAGGGATGTCAAACTTGAGTCATCCCGTGATGTATTGGGACTTTTTTCCCCTTCGTTAAACCAGGTGGAACCAGCACGTGATGTATCCATCCCACAGGCCACGAGTTTTAACACCCCTCAGTTGGAATGATAATCATAGTTTTGTACCATCATATTTGGAGAGGGACTATTTATTCAATGGTAGAAAACATAGTTCATACAGACTCCATAATTCAGTCCTTTGCAAGTCTATTTAAAAGATTTCAGGACTATAGAGATATCTGTACAGGTTATCAGAGTTTATTTATAACAACAGTGTCATTTTAAGTGTCACGCTAATTAAAAAAAATGCCATACAGTCCACAGCAAGTCAAAAAAGAAGAAAGATTTTAAATATAAAAAGTGCAATACAACTTAGGTTTCCCCTGTCCAGTTATTTGTGACTCTAGGGGGCAGTGCTTATCTCCATTTCTTAGCCAATCTTCATTGTCTGAAGATACTTCTGTGGTCATATGGCTAGCATGACTATAAGTCAATGCGCATAGAACCCTGTTTCCTTCTCACCAAAATGGTACCTATTTATCTACTCGCATTTGCATGCTTTCAAACTGCTAGGTGAGCAGGAGCTGGTGTGAGGACAGGAGTTCACCCCCATCGCATGTGCTCAAGTCTTGAATCCTGGGCTCTCGGTTTTCCAGCTGATAAGCTTAATGTTTTTAACTTCTGAGCCATTGCTCTATAGTACAAAACAACTTAAATCATGCTTTATTGACTTATCAATATTAAACTCAGATTCACATTATAAACTTATAAACCAGAATTGTAAAAAGTGAATTCTATTTTTTTGCCACCTCAATAGAAAACAAGGTCATTCATTCACACAGTGGCATAAGGTTTTGTGTATGTACAATTTGCAAATATGTAAAGTAAAACATTTTGCCATCTCTCCAAGTATGATGTGATCAAGAAGCTCTGTATGGAATTAGTATTTATTATACACTCCACTACAACATCTTGCAGTCAGAAAAATAAGACACCATTCTACTGCAGCATCCTATTTGCACTATTCTTACAGTGAATACATACCTTCAGGTAAAAAGCTAGATATGCCACCTAATATTAGCACACAGAACTTAAAGAAGCATACTGCTTACAAATAATATTCTGAAAATTTTCTTTTAAAAATGAAAGCTTTTTCTAAGTAATATCTATAGTTACAGTATTACTATATCTTATTGCCTTTTGCTATGTATCTCTTTACATTGATGCACTGAAAAAGATGCAGGCAACAAACCCATTTTAACAAACAGCTTATTCTCATTAGAACAAGCAGAAAGACAAACAATAGTCTGAATTTGAGTTAAGAAAATATTTTAGGATGCTGCTATAGTAAGGAGACTGATTTTGTTCCAGTTCTTGTATTCATTTTGATCATTAAATAATATATGTTCCAAGTAAGAAATGCATTTATCATTTGAACTGTCCTTGTAATGTTTATAATCTGCATATACAGAGAGAAAGAAAGATTTAAAAAAACTCAAAAATTTCAAAGTATTCATTACTTGCAGTTTCTGATATCTTCTCAATTTCTACAGTCATTTACTATATAAAATACAAGGATAGCCAAATCCATTGATATGTTGCATTCAAAATATGTGTATATTTCTGTTTTTCCCCACACACCAATACACAAGCAGAGAACAGAACATTAGGAAAGAGACAATACCTTACCAACTACTTAGAAAACAATACAATTCAGACTAAGAAGAATTACTGTCTAGCGGATGCAATTTCTCTCTAGTTTAAAAAGCAGATGTGTTTTTGTAAAACCCTATGAATGTGGCAGACCTACCTACAGGTGGAAGAAAAAGAACACCCCTTGTTTTGTAATAAGGGGATTTTCAATTTAAAAGCGAGAGAGGGCCTGTTGTGTGAAGTCTGGTTATTACATTCATTGTATTCTGTCTCGCTCACTAGGAGGCTAATAATGAAGGAGTCAGTAAAAGAGCCAGTGCCATGAGAGTTATCTCATGGCCCCAGATGCTGGATAAGTTGAAGAAGGCAGAAATCACTTCTGGATGACATTCAGGTCTGAATGATGATTTGAAGAAGAAAAGACTATTATTTCCAAGGTAAACAGGCTGTTTCATCCATCAGCAGTATATAATGGTCTAAAATATGTTTACATGCAGGCTTAGAAAGTTCATTTTATCACATTTTTTTCCCCTCTCTGACAGCTTCAGCAATATATTCCTGAAACAAAAGATCCACTTCAGACTCTGCCACACCTAAAAAGAAGCTTTGGGGAAATTGCCAGGCTCAAGTATGATGAGAGAATTACCTACAAAGCAGAAAATGAAAAAGGGCACATGGATACTGTGGATACTTCTGTAAAGTGCCAAAGATCTCGTACCGATATGTCTCACAAGGTGAATATTCTTAGAGTTACTTATGACATTGAAATCCAACAATAGCTTTCTCTTTTAGGAGCAAAGAATTTAAGCATATTTACACCAGCATATTTCTAGACTAAAAAGCTGTCAGAACATTTGTCACTGTGTTGACAGGGAGATGTCATCCTAATGCTGTTTTATGGCAACTAATTTAATATATGCAAATGTGCACAAGTAGCCCTCAGAAGGCTCTCAGAGTGAGAGACCAAATAAATGTGTGTGCCTATATGAATGTGTGTATGTGTCTTTGTACACGTCTTTGCTTCTTTGTGGTAATGTTTGTGTCATTTACAGACTACATTTTCAAAAGGAGGCTTAGAGTTATATTGTAGTTTCAGGTTTCCCTAAAGCAAGTAAAATATACAAATGCATATAAGCTGAGCTTCACGACTGAATTTTAATCTTTAATACGCATGTAGTAAGGACATGTAAATGACATACCTAGCAATATATTAAATCAGTTTTCAGTGAAGCCAGAAAATTTCACTGATTTCCCACCCCCCCACCCCCCAAATGCTTTATTTTTGTCCACATAATCAGAGCAAGCTTTTTGACATCCTATTTGGAAGATAGTATTTTTATTTTTTGTGAAATATGCAGCTTATTCCTCCTTAATAAATCAATGAATAAAGCTGCTTTTTATTATTAGTGTCCTATAGGTCTTTATGTCTTCCTTTTCATTTTCAGCCTGCAGTTGAGAGAAATAATTTCCTTCCTAGCCTTATAAAAGACTGACATTGCTGTGTAAAAGTATTGAAATGAAACTTTAACCAAGGGCTATATTTCTCAAATCGACCCCAAGAATAAAACAATTGAATTGGCTAAAATCCAATTTTTGGATGGGAATTTTGTTTGGCTGAACTGAAGTACAAAACCCACAAAAGTTATCTCTTTTCCTTCTCTTGCCAAAGTTAAAAAAATTTTTTCTTGAATCTTATCTAAGCCATGTAATATCACCATGCCAACCTAGGATTAATCTTTAGAAGAAGGCCCAAGCTGGAATGAGAACACTGAGCAATTCTCTGCTGATTTCCATGAAAATGTTTAAAATGAGCTTAAGTCTCTTTATTGATGATCGTGAATTTCGAAATAGAAATTAGATTTAGATTTGTTTCCTGACATTTTTTATGAATCTTATGACATTGTATTATAAAATATGATTTATAATTTTTAAAAATAGTACGACTAATATAGATCTAACAGTGGATTAACTTCCATAAACTACATAAGGTGCTAAAATGAAATAAAAACAATATTTTAGAACATTAAAAGAACAAACATAATATAACCCAATATTATAAATAATGGGCTTATCAGGAATAAATGTTCCTCATCCACCTCCTGCCCACCTAGTAGTTTGGAAAGCATGCAAATGTAACTAGATCAGTGCTGTCAAACTCACGGCCTGTGGGCTGGATGCCTCACATGCTGACAACGCCCCCACCCGGTTTAGCAAAGTTGGAGGAAGTCCTGATATGTCACGTGACGCTGCTATGACAATGCAAGTTTGAACTAGATGAATAAGTACCATTTTGGTGGAAAGGTAACAGTGTTTCATGTGCCTTAGGGTATAGTCAGACTGGCCACATGACCATAGAAGCATCTTCAGACAACCCTGTCTACTTTAGCTAAGAAGCAGAGCTGAGTACTGCTCCTTAGAGTAAGACATGACTAGATGAGGGAAACCTTTACCTTTATTAAGCTTTATCCTATAAAACAAGGATGAAAGAATTATGGGATTTCCCTTGTGTAATTATACAGTAGTTCCTTATATCTAATGCCATTGCTCTGCTGTATTAGTAATTCAGCAGTTGCTAAAGAGCCTCTGGTTTTAAAACATCATAGAATTGTAAAACAGTAGGATTTTGGAGAGGAAAATAGCAGGCACCTTGGAGAGCATCTAGCATTTAGTGCAGTAAGTTTGTAGTTTATTGTTAGCATCACAAACAAAATAAAAACATATATAAAAAGATGAAGTGTTTGTCCATATTTAAAACATATTGAACATTTTTGGGAGTGCATTAATCTGGACCTAATCAGTGACTATTTGTCCTGCCAAAATGCAGTTGAATGAAAATGAAATAAGGTTTCATATGCAGTCTTTAAATCATTTGCATGTTTTATGCATGATAATTTAATTTATTTATGCACTACCTTTCATTTATGAATTTCCTGTTCTCACTTGTATTAACCATATTGTCCTAGAAAAGAAATAGATTTGATAGGCAGCCAGAGAAGGGTAAGAAAACAATAAAATGGAGTAGATTTTCCATTGTAATTATTAACAACAATTAACAAGATAATTATTTTGCTAAGGTTAGTATCAGTTATTTAAAGTAGTACAGACTCTTTGAAGCATTTTAGATATTCTTTAGCACATGCTGTATAGAAAGATAGAAAGAAAATTATTTCCAAAAATATTGAATGTAAGACCTTTTCTTTTCAATGAACCTAGAGACCTATGTCATTGGCCTATTAGCAGGAAAAACACATAGTATTTGATTATTTGAAGTACTTTATTTCAGAATTTATGAATTCATAGCTTGATTTTGGAAACAACAGCTTTATTTCTTCAGCAGGATACGTAGGTGCTAGAATTTTCATGGATTTGGATATAGATGAAGGTGCTATGTGGTGTGTTTGAAAGTAATATATTTTCATCTCAGCATTATCACCTCTGTGTAAATCAGAAGTGCTCTAGTTCAACTTTTTTTATTTCAAACGTGTGAAATTTGAGCCAGCAGGACCATTGGTTATACTGACTGGCAATTTGGAAGCCATAGACAAAAGACATCTAGAGAGTACCTCTTTGGGACTGTTGTCTGGGTAGCACTCTCTGACTCAAATGTTTGAGCTGTTTGCAGTGTCCATTTAAGGAAACTAAACAGGAAAGCGTTGAGGATGCTTACAAGCTTCCAAAGATACGTTTGTAGTTGTTTTGTCTTTTGTATGTCTGTTCTAGTGCTATTTTTTGTGGTGTCCTGTCTATTCAGTGAATTCAGTGGTTGTGTGTGGTGACTGTCTCCCTATCTGTTCAGTTAGCAATCTCTCTGAAGCTTAAATTGCTGTTAATTTGTGACAGGGCGTTTTTTAAACAACTGCAATATAGTTTTGAAATGTTGAATAATGTAGCATGAAATTCTCAGTTAGTTTGGAAATGATTGTGAAATCATGTGAAGAAAATCAGTATGGCATCTGATCAAGATAAATTCACTCTAGTGTTTTATGGCTTTTTATTCCTATGTGATAGTAATAAAGTCTCATGTAGGGATGGAAGCCATGAAATACATTGTGAAAAATCATCAACTAAGATGAGCCATCAGAATAGAATCGTTATAGGACTAGAGCTGCTAACAATTATTGGAAAATGGAGTATTTGTTTTGTTGCCTTTTATGTTTGCCCTGTTTCTTCATTGCTTCATTCTTAGAGTTGGAAAGAAAGGGAAATAGTTTGTAATAATATAATTCATTTTAAGTCAGCATCAATGCTTCATATTTTAACATTTAATTTTGGTTATTAAAATGAACACTGTGCATGAAACATTGACTTACGTATATTGATCAAATAAGCCATTAATGGTATTTATCAGGTCCAGGTTTCTTTACTCCCATACTCCGGAAATGATCCTGAACTGAAGCAACAATTCCAGCATGGTGTATTGACATGATTTTTCCCCTAAATTCATACTCTATTCTTTCTGGCATTATATGTATTCTTGGAAGCAGTGGTTTGGGAACAGTAGAATGCATAGGAACTAAAGCGCAGCCACTTCATTGTGTTTGCACTTCTTTGAATGCATGATTTGAATGACATTTGAAATAACCATTCCACAATTTCTCCAGTATTGCTGAAATCATGCTTGGACAGATTATTAAAAGAGAATATCTTACATGTTCCTTATCATGTGCACAATATCATATGTGTGATATATGTGATTCTGTTTCTATGGATACAGTAATCTGTCTTGTGACAAGTAGAGAGCCCACCTCCCCAACTTTTTTTACATCTACTTCTTCATAGAAGCTATAGGACTGAATTTGAAAAGCACCTCCATCTCTATTACTCCCCGCAATTAAAAGACTCAACAATTTTATTTCCACATGTCTTTCCATAGTCAATTGTTTTGATGATGCATTATCCTGAATTGAAATATATTTTGTATTGCATAACACAAAACAATTTAGAATCAAATTTTGTAATTATTAACATAAAAACTAATATTTTTAAGAGGTACATATCATCCTGATTTCACCTATTCCTTAGTTAGGACATTTAAAATCGGAGCCTGTATATATTTACATTTGTATTCTTTATATATAACAGCATAGAATTGATGCAGTGTGCCGCTGTATTACAGAATCTTGGTACCTGTATGTGTGGGTATGTGTGTGATGATGATGATGATGATGATGATGATGGTGATGATGATAGTAATGAGGGTTATATACTTATTATATTGATAATCATAATGATAATAATATATTAATAATAATAACATCTGTGCTGATGATATTACCTAATTTGGGTAATGAAATATCTGCAAGAAAAAGAACCAAACTCAGAAAGCCCCAAGGACCCCTCATTTTAAGTCTGCGCTACAAATATTCTTCTTTATTAGATGATAGTAATCTTTTCCTAATGCAAATCCAATTCCTATGGTGCTAGTTCTCATAGAAAAGAAAGTATTCTGGGTATTCCTTATCATTTCTCTTTTGAATAAATGTTCTGTAGCTTTAGGATCATAATTTTCATTGGGAAAATGGCTTATTTTGTTATGAAGAAAGAATATTAGAGCCTAATTAAGTGCATCTCCCAACAATTTCCTTTTTAGTTTTAAATAAGTTTTGTTAAGGTGAATATATATTTAATGAAACAAACTTAATCAAATTAAATACATTATATTTTAAATGCAGTGATATGCACAGTTTATCTTGAATTAAACTAGAACAATTCCTTGTAGCAAAACATACAAACAATATACTGCTATATTCATGAGTGGGTATGAGAAATGAGGAAGAGGGACATAATTCACAATAATTGGAAAATTGTTTAGAAGTGTGGCTATAAGTCTTCTAGGACTAAAGTGAAGGCAAAAGTGACTTTGTAAGCAGTTGTCTCTATTCTAGTTATACAATAGTGAAAATTAAGCAGCCATTATCCTTTCTGTTTCGACAGCCAAAGCATGATTTAGTGGAATAGGAAGATTTTAGCATAGAGGAATGCAAGTATTTGCATAAAGAAATAATAGAAGCTTCTTCCTCTCAGCTTACTTGTGGATATTCTCAAGCTCTTTTTTGTTCTTCTTTTCTCTCTCTTTAATTTAGATCCATTGGCTCTCAACAAAACCTGAAAAGGAATTGCTCCAGTTAAGTGAACTAGATATCAAATTACAGATGAACTGTCTACCTCTGTCAGTATTAAGAGTTACGCTGCACAATATTCAAGGACACATCTTTACTTCACCAAGCTGTTGAAGCTGTTTAATTCATCTGAAGATAAAGATGCCATGCAACTTGTTTGCCATCAAAGTTATTTTTGGAACGTGTAACCGATAATTACTACCACAGATTGTTTGGTGGCCATCCGCTAATTTATTACTTTTTATAGTTGCATAGAATGATGGGAGGAACCAGGGGGGGCCTTGCCATCAGACTGATTGATCTGATTCTTTCAGATGTTGGTGAGGAAGGACGGCATGCTCCAAAACCAAGCTCATTTGTTTACCTGTTTATCGGTGCAGTCTGCCACTCCTTGCTAACCAGTTCCTCCCTCACTCTCTGCTATGATCAGTGTCTTCTAGAATGACAAACTAGGCAATGATATTCCTTTCATCTTCTCCAGGCTGAAATTCCTTGTTCTAAATATTTCTTCTCAATGAGGCATTGAGAGCCAACACATAAAGCAACACAGATGACTAGTTTCCACTGTGCCTTATTCTGAACACTTGGCAAATGTCTGCTTGATTTTACCCTGCCACAGCTAAGAACTATAGATTATTATATATTAATATGAATAATAGTATATTACTATTGTGTTTTAATATGCTCTTCTGAAATAAGAATCATTTTTCTTTTCTTCTCTTCACATTGTGTGGGTATAGAACAGAATTTGCAACTATGATATTTTATCAGGAGATACTCCCTGGAAGTACTCTAATGATGTGCATGCCTTCAAAAGGAAATTAGTTGAAGAGGCTTAAATTTCAATATTACATCATAACTTATCCTGAAGATAATTTGTTTAAACTACGTAAGTGTAATCCAGGAACACCAGTAAATGAAATACAGCAGTACGCTCTGAGAATAGCAGGAGTAACAGGGAACTATGCTTTATTGTTATTTGATATAACAGTGAATTACAATAATTTATGACCATGGAACTAGCTGTGCAATGACCTTGAAGGACTGAAAGAATACAGGGAATGTTCTTTTTGAAGAAATAAATACAAATGCAAAGCAATCAACCCTACCTATATTCAAGAAATGCAAGGATTTTTAATTTGGCCATGAGATAATATATTTTGAAAAAAAAAAAATATGAAGAATGCCCAAATTACCACAATTACTATAAGCTGTTGTAAATGGATATTATAGCTATTGTTCCAATTAAGAAAACATATTTAATATGTACTACTTGTGATTGAAAAAAATGCATAATATTCAAAGCCAGATTTTAAAATTCAGATTATTTTTCAGTTTTCTAAATTCTCTAAAATACTGTCTTGTCCTCTTATTTATTTAATAAATGCAGCTATTGTTGACTTTTGAATTGTAAATTATTTTCTACCATTATCTTTAATTATGTAATAATATATAACTTTGAAATAAATATATTTTTATGAAATCCAATCAGTGTATTATTACAATAAATAATCCTTGTATTAAATACAGACAGTGTATTATTGTTAAGTTTAATTATATAAGCAGAACTTTGTGAGTTAGGCGATATCAAAGGTATCTGTAGAAAAGCATTCCTCTGACTTTCTCCTAACATCTCTCAGCCAGAAGATGATGAAGTGTAAAATGACTTACCTAGCCATTAATTTGACATTAATATTGTGTTCTGCATGTTACACAAGTTTGCCCTACTCAAGGGACTAGGATGATTTTATATTCTATCCGAATACATTTATTGAAATGTGTCTGTGTGATATAAAAAAAGGTTGCATATTCAATAAGCACGTGTAATATATTCCCTTTTATGCCTTCATAAACAGGTAGGAGACTGAGAAGAAAAATGCAACCAGCAGTGATGTCAGCAAAGTGCCAGGGCCGCTAAAGTCAGCTTTTCCAGTTTAAGCAATCATTGCAAGAGACGACAGTTAGGGCAAAAGCTGACGGGAGCAGCAGTAGAGGAAGAGGTGGTAGAGCAGTTGTTCCTTCAATCATACCCTTTGCCCTTCTGCACTGCCCTTCTATTATGTTCTCACTTCAGTCCTATTATTAAACATTCAAGTAGGTATTGTCACTTCTGTGAAGACCTTTATTCAAAAATCTGTAGTATATCTGATGCTTAAAATGAAAGTGGAACATCCAGTCAGAGATTGCTTACAGTTTGGGAGGGGGAGGGGGAAGAATTGAAGAAGAATATGAGGAAAAATGAAAAAAATGATGTAATATTCATTCATTCATTTATTTTGTAATTTACAAATAATAAGGTGGCGAAATATCCAACAAACCTTCCTCTTCCTATTTTCCCCACAACAATAACTCTGTGAGGTAGTTTGGGCTGAGAGAGAATGACTGACCAATACCATACAGTGGGCTTTCATGTATAGGCAGAATTTGAAATCATGGTTTCCTGTTTTCTAGCCCAACCCTAATCCTAATCCTCATCTTAACCACTAGCCAAACTGGCTTTATTTGTATAGTTGGAAAAAAATTGAGAAAACTTCTACATTGTTTTAGGAATTATATTAAAGATTTCCAGAAGAGTTATCAGCGTTTGTTTAGTTTGTCTTGAGATAAAAAGTCTTAATCTGACATTTGCTAATGACATGAAATAACTATTGCATGTGTCCTCTCAACTTGCTTTTCTTTTTTCTTTTTGTAAATTTTATTTGAGTTTTCACAAAGAGAAAAAAAAATACAAATAAAACATCTTTTTTGAAAGTAGCGTAATCCCGGGTTACATTTCTTCGTACAGACACAAATTCAGGTTCATGCTCATTTTTATATTCTATTCCATATCTTATTACTATTTTACATTTTCTGCATAGCTTCTCCCCTCTTTTAATTTTCTCAATTTTATTTTAATTATCTCATCTCAATTCAAATCATTGTATTTATATTTTTTGTCTGTCCTGTTTCAATTATCTATTATCTTTTCTCATTAAACAAAATTTCTCCTGTAGTTACTGATTGGAGTATGACGCCTTTATATCTTTTCACTAAAGTTGTAACATTCAATATAATACATAACTTCCATTCGGATTCTGCTTGGTACATTATTAAAATGCACACTGTATTCTTAAAAAAAGAAAAAAAATATAAATGTATAATATAATTAAAACAACATTCCATTCCAATTCAATTCTATCATTAATATTAATATTCATTAAAGTCTTAACATCTTTAACATTACTTTTCAATTAAATATCATACTTCTATGGGAACAATTATAAGCTTTCCATAGTTAATTTCCCCCCCCTCTTCACTTATATTTTATAAAACATTAACTAATTAAAATGTTCCCGTTCCTTCCTAATTCAATTTTCTCATTTATTTTATTTCATTTATTTTATTCACAAACATTTCACTAAATTACACTAACTATTTTATCCCTCATTTTTAATCATACGTTGTTTCCAATTTTCTAAAGTTATTTCTATTACTAATATAACAATACAATCTTATGTACCTTTACAGAATCCTTTTTCAGTTAGATTTTCACCCATTATCTCTAAATAGGTCCTGTTTCTCTATATCTTGCTCCAGTCCTTTGTAACTTCTTTTCCTTTCCTTCCCTCTCTTCTTCTCTCTCCCCCTTTTACCCCCTTGTCTCTCTGCCTCTATTTCTCTCTTCTGTATTCCCTTTTTCTGTTGCTTTCCAGTATTATACTTATTTTTCAAATTATTTTTCTTTTCTTTGGTTGTTTTTTAAGTCTTAAATTCTCCATTCTCTTTCCCCCCTTTCCTTTTTCTTCCCCACATAAAATTGCTTGTTCATTAAAGATGGCTTCTTCTTTGTCCCAGTCTTCTTGTTTTGCAGTCTTGTTGTTTCTCATAGTTCCAAATCTCCATTTCTAAGAATTGAAAAACGAAGCCAAAAGAACCCTTCCCTTCTTGTGCATCTTCTTTGTACTTTTTAAGTTCCATTTTCAATTCATTCAGAAGTGGTGCCATTGTATAAATTTTTAAACAACCACCCGATTGATTTTAGTCATTCAAATATAATAACCAAGAATCCAAAGATCACCAAATAATCCAAATACACGCAAGCTGTTTCTTTTTTGCTCTTTTTTTTCACTTTCTCTTCCTGGGGTTACTATTTAGTTGCAAAGTTTCAGTTAAAATGTATCTTTTAGAAGTCTTGTTGAAGTTTCACGGTAGATTCTTTTTAATTCCAGGCAGTCTCCTCCCTCTTCCAGATCCTGCCCTTATTCTTTTTCTCTCCCTTTCTGCTTATGAAAAAGAAAATTTTTAATCTTTATTATCCCTTTGGCATTTTGTTTTATTTTCAGCTTAATTGCCTATTGATGTCAAAGTGAATTTTTCCAATTTCTTATTTAAGTCTCTTAGTTGTCAGTATAGGGAAGGAGAGAGAAGAAAAAAAAAGCCAAACCTTTCCCTTTTCACTTTCCTTCGCTGCTTCCGACTCTTCTTTAGGAGTGATGTTATTTTTTGTAAGTTTAAATTCCAGGATACCTTAGTTGTTGCTTTTAGAATTTAACCCGGTCAGCCAAAACTTTCACTTCTTATCTTCCTCCTGCACATTCTTTTCCAGTTGAGTTCTCCTTTGTGGTGGCCATTTCTGACCACCGCTGCAACCGCCTTTGGAAAAGGGAGTAATGGCCAGCTGAGGAGGAGAGATGCGGCTCTTCTCAACCCTGCTGGCGGTCTCCCCCCTCTTCACCACCTCTATGGGGTGGCTTAGCCCCGAAACCGGCCAGCTCGGGGCGCTCCAGTGGCGAGCCCAGACAGAAACTGCACACGATCGCGGATTTCTGTCTGTCGCCGAAGCCCTTCAAACCGGAAGACCCTCAACTTGCTTTTCAAAGTATATGACTGAAAGTTGGAATAACAGTCTTTTCACTCATACTAGTTTGGATTGTGAAATAACTTTGATGTACATTTGAACTCTTGAGCTTTGCTTTCTTCAAACTTTACAAATACTCCATCATCGGGTTGTAGAAAGATCACTTGAAAGACTGAAAGAAAGTGTTGGGGTTCAACAGATGGCAAAGACTCAATGCAATTCGACAGATTACTGTAAGATATTGTTTCTCATTGCTGCCAATCTGCTTCAAGAGATTCCACACAATAAGAAAACTGATTAAAGAAATGTCCTGTGCCAAGGAGCTGTCAAGCTATGAACTTACATACGTTGTGAATATGTAATATAACACTTCATTTTAACACTTTCTTGGAAATTAATTAATAAAGGAATCCTTATTAAGCACCTAGTTTGTATGGTTACATTTAATCCATTCCTCCTGTTATATTTAAATTACTATTTAGTGGTATTTTTAGAGAGATCCTGAGGACTGCAATCAAGGTGTTCAGGGACTTCACGCAACCTCAAATTCTATACCTCTACTATCCTATTGTGTAAAAAGTAGTGCGTAAGATTCCTGATTTGCCACTTTCAGATATAAGTATAGAAGGAAGTGTTTACAAGGTAGATAAATCATTTTTTCTCTCTCTTGAGCCAACTTTTTTTTGAATAGAATACAATAGAATAGAATACCTTTATTGTCATTGCATTCCATGAATACAATGAAATTTGAAAGCTCCTTTTTGATAGGAACTATGAAGCAAAAAACCACATCCCAGCAAGATTGGCAAAGCAACTATCATATATAAACGGGAAAAACTCCACACTCAGTAGTACTGATAATGTTACCTAGTTGGGTATTAAAATGTCTGCAAGCAAAAAACCAATGTCAGAGAGCACCAAGGACTCCATAATATCATAAAGTGACTAACAGAAGTAGGTCAAGTGTTGTCTTGGAGAAGGCTTATTAAGTGGATTATTTTCATTCCACCTTCCTGGAATTAGAGTTCAACATAAGTGCCTGGTCATCAAATCATTAGCAGTCATGATCTCCCGACTATTGCTGCTTAATAACAGAACAGCCTTTATAATAGGGCATTCGTCATCCACAATTTTGCCATGAATGGCAGAGTCAATCTGGAATGTATTAAAACACAGATGGGCATGGATGTGGGGTGAGAGTCCTCTCAGAAATGTCCTCACCAGGGCTTGAAGTACATGTGAGTTGTGGTCCAGAGCTAGTGTGTGGGAGTGGTCATTATCTTGGAAGCTCGTAATGCTTCTAAAAATGCTTGATGAAAGACCTTGTTTGTGAAATGTAGCTCTATGGAACTGATGGGATTGCTGCTGTTTCCTTCTGTGTAACAGTTGAGTTGCTTAACTTTGTGACTGGGTTGATAGGGAAACTTCCCAGACTGAGTCATGGGAGATTTCAATCTGCCTTCTTGGTTCTAAAGTCTGAAGCAGCTTGGAAGTTCATTACTATCTTGGCAACACGACCTGATGACTGAGGACTTAATACAAAAGGAGTCACAGGTTGGGTGTGGGGTTTGTCTTGGAGAAAGGACAAGGTGATATGGGAATAAAGTATGTTATTTGTCCCTTGTCAAAGCTAGATCACTCTGAAATGTTCAGTATCTGCTTCTCCTTCAGGGAAGACTACTTTGCTTAGACCATCCCTATGCCTGATGAACCATACTCAGTTTGAGAGGGTGGTTAGAGAAGTATCCGAGAATCTGTTGTACACCTGGCCTAAGGCCTTAGTTATAAGTTACTAAGTTATATTATATTAGTTTTATAGATATGATATTGATCCCTTTCAGGTTTCAAGTCTGAAACATCATTGACATGGCATTGGAGTGTATGTATCCTACCCTTTCTTAATTTCATAGCAGCTTTCAATATCACCAATGATGGTATCCATTTGGAGTTGCCCAGGTGGTTAGATGTAGAAGACATGGTGTTTCAATGTTCTTCTTCTCCTGGGACCTTTTCTAGTCAGTGATGGGTAGAGATCTAGCCCTCAAACTTTGCAGGGTACGTCATAATTTCATGTTTACTTTCCTCCCATTAAATATTCAATCAGCTATTCTCCCTAGATATATGTGTTTTCAATCTCAGGAAGTTTAAAAGCCAGCCATGCTATGGAAAGATAGGGAATTATAATCTCCAAACATAAAATGCATGGAATTGGGAATGCTGCAGTAACATCTATAAAAATTAGGGAATCCTGCTTCTGTTAAAAAGTGAAGCCTCTCTCAGGTATCCAAATTTATCTTTTTTTAATTTTTACATCAACAGTTATGCAGAAAATGAACTTGAGGTGATTGCAATTGTGACACACACTTATTACAGTAAGATTAGCGTCATTGTTTAACTCTCAAATTATGAAATTTACTACATGCTTAGTTATCATTGGTAGACCTGTTGTAGTGGCGCAGTGGAACCATGGTAGCACAATGGTTAGAATGCAGTAGGCTACTTCTGTTTGGCAGTTCGAATGTCACAAGCTCAAGGTTGACTCAGCCTTCCATCCTTCCGAGGTTGGTAAAATGAGGTGCCAGATTGTTGGGGACAATATGCTGACTATGTAAACCATTTAGAGAGGACTGTGAAGTGGTATATCAGCCCAAGTGCTATTGCTATCATTGGTAGATCTGCTTCCAAATCAAAGTTTTGAGATGATGATGATGATGATGATGATGATGATGATTAATTACACAGTCAGCCAGATGTTCAGACTGGGTTCGGCATTTTTTTCACAAATACAAATCTCATTCATATTTTAAAAGTGCATTGGCATCGATAAATATATATATTATATAAACCTTATTATATGCATCTTTTCTTTATATACATCAACACATATCTGTTGTATCTATATTTGTTTCTATCTACATACCTTATATTTTATGTGTCTATCATATTATTCTCTTAAGGCCTCTTAAATTAGTTACATTATTCTAATCTTATTTTTTATATCTATTCTCTAACCATCCATACCATTTATGCCATATTGCATAATATTCAGAGTTCCCCTCTTTCATTTCTAATGTAAGCATGTTCATTTCCACACATTCCAGTATTTTGTATATAATTAACTCGTCTGGGGGGATGTTAGGTCCTTTCCACATTTGTGCAAAAGCTATTCTGGCTGCTGTCAGAATATGCAAAATAATGTATTTTATCTTTTTGGGGAATTGATCTGTAATTATTCCTAATAGGAAAAGTTCCAGTTTAAGTTCAATTTGATATTTGGTAATTTCTTGCAGCCAATTTTTTATTTTAATCCGGTATTTCTTGGTCTCGGGGTATAAGCCACCACATATGATAGAACAGCGGTCACCAACTGGTGGGCTGCGGCCCACTGGTGGGCCATGAGAAAATTTTGGTGGGCCGCACAGAAATCTTACCCTCAGAGCACCCCCCGAAACCAATTAATCCAGGCTGCACAGAAACACAAGGCTGCGCCACCCACATGGCCCACGGGAACCCTCCCTGCCCACTCACTCCTTACCTGGCAAACTTGCCTGCTAAGTTGCTATTTTTCCTTTTTCCGATTATCCGCTGTTCTGCTGTGCCGGGAGATTTAGATTAGCTAGGAAGCAGGAAATGGTTGGATTTCTTGCTTTCTAGCTAGTCTTTAGTTCTTCGACTCTGCTTTTAAGCATAGTCCTTCCTTAGGACTGAAGGTTCTATTATTCAGTGCAGACTCACGGCAAGCAAATTTGAGACACTGAGCTAGCCAATGGCAGATAGACAGATCACTGAATGATTCTGTGAGCAACTCAATCTGCCTGCCTGCTTTGCCTGATTTTGGGTAAAAGTTGCTCTTTTTTAAATAAAAAATTCAATATTTATATAAATATTTATAATATTTACATACAAGCCATGCCCAGCCAGTCACATGACCATCAAGCCACAACCACAAATTAGGCCACACCCACAGAACCAGTTAGTGGTCCCTGGGATTTAAAATGAGTTTGGTGATCCCTGAGGTCCAAAAGTTTGGTGACCCCTGTGATAGAAGGCACTGTCATTTTGTTCACATTTCCAACATTTTGGACTTGTATTAGGGTATATCTTAGTCAATCTCGTTGGGACGAGGTGCCACTGGTAAACATTTTGTATAAGTTTTCCTTGTATGCCATAGATGTTGTTAATTTATAATTTGTAGTCCATAGTTTCTCCCATTCATTTAAATCAATATTATATCTGAAATTCCAGGCCCATACTATTATATTTTTCATTTCTTCTTCCATTTTAAACCCTAGTAGATATTTGTATGCTTTAGATACAAATTTTTCTTCTATTCCGACTAGGATTTTATCTAATTGATTTTGCCCATTGTCGAATTTAGATTCTTCTAAATCTTTTTTATACTCATTTTGAATTTGTAAGTATGGCCACCAATCAATTATAGTTCCTTGTTCTCTTAGTTCTTGATTCAATTTACATTTCCCTTGATTATCTAATCATTCATTATAGTTTACCATTTTTCTTTTATCTAATTTATTTGGATGGCTCATAGCCTCCATGGTTGACAGCCAGTGGGGTATCTTCATATAATGTTTCTTTTTGATCTTCCTTCAGGTCTGTATAAGCAAATCTCTTATTTGGTGTCGATTAAAGTAGGCATGTGCCTTAACCATTTTCCCCCACAAAAATGCATGCCAACCTATCTGGAGGTCATGACCTTCTAGCATTAAAGTTCTCTTATCTTTTAACTTGACCTAATCTTTTATCCAATTTAATACTGCCATCTGATAATAGAGTTCCCATTCTGGTAGTCCAAAACCACCTCTGCTCCTACTATCCTGTAATAATTTTAGTTTAATATGTGGCTTCTTGCCCAACCAAACAAATTTGAGTGTCATTTTATTTAACTCAGTAAAGAACTTTTTATCTAGTTTTATCGGGATCATTTGGAATAAATACATTAATATGGGCAAAGTATTCATTTTTATTACTGCAATTCTTAATAGTGACAATTGTAATTCTCTCCATAATTCTAATTCGTTTCTAATTTGTCTTACTAATTTAGTATAATTATCTTCTTTGATTGAAGAGCATCTAGAAGATAACCATATTCCTAAATACTTCACCTCTTTTGCAATCTGTAATCCCATTTTGGTTTCTAGTTCAGTTTTTTGCTTTGTAGTACAATTTTTGATTATCATTTTAGTTTTACTTTTATTTATTTTGAGTCTATCCACTTCTCCAAAGTTTTCCATTTCTTGTAACAATATATATATCGAGTATTTAATGGGTCCTCTCTTATGAACACTAGGTCATCCGCAAATGCTTGGACCTTGTATTCTTTCTTAATTTTAATCCCCTTTATTTCAGAATTTTTGTCTGATTTTGGCTAGTAACACTTCTAAAGACAGAATAACACCAAGCAGACCAAGAAGCTTATAGTGGACTATAGAAGGAACAGATCAGACATCCAGCCCTTGCTTATCAATGGAGATCGAGTGGAGCAAGTGGACAGTTTTAAGTTTCTGGGTGTTACCATAAAAGAAGACCTGACCTGGGGTGCTCACTGGTCAGAAGAGCCCAGCAGAGATTATACTACCTGAGTCCTCTCAGAAAACAACTGAATGAAAAACTGGTGCTAACCATCTACTGCTGCACCATAGAGAGTATCTTAACTTACTGCATCTCTGTATGGTTAGCCAATTGCACAGTGGTAGACAGGAAAGCACTCCAGAGGGTTAACGTCATTGCCCAGAAGATCATTGGTTGCCCTCTCCCCTCTTTGGAAGAGCTTTATGGCTCCCACTGCCTTAAGAAAGTACAAAACATCCTCAAAGATCCATTTCATCCTGGGAACCCTTTTTTTGAACTATTACCATCTGGCAGACGGTACAGAATAATAAAAACAAGGACAAATAGGCTGAAAAACAGTTTCTATCCCAGGGCAATAGCTCTTTTGAATTCTACTGTATAGTGCAGTATTGGTGCAGTGTCAGGGGTTTTCAGTTCAATGTGTGGAGGGTGAAGGAGGTGTGTTTGTGTTTATTTTCATGATCATGGTCATGATGTACATGATGTGCAAGATGGTGTTTGATTTCGTTGTACGAGGTGCAATGACAATAAAGTAAACTAAACTAAACTAAACAGCAGAGGTGATAGTGGACATCCTTGTCTTACTCCTTTGGCTATCTTAAAGTCCTCTGTACGGTCTCCGTTTAATAGTACACTTGCCCTTTGACTAGAATATATTGCTTATAATGTTTTTTCTATGTTCCTACCAAAATTCATTTTTGTTATTTGTTATGACAAAAACTGCCAATTAAGGTTATTGAAGGCTTTGTGCGTCTAGAAATATTAATACTGCTTGTTTTTCAGGGTGAGCTTCATAATATTCAATAACATTTAACACTATTCTAATATTGTTCCTTATTTTTCTGTTTGGTAGGAAGCCGTTCTGGTCAGATTTTATAATTTCGCTCAGTATTGGTTTCATTCTTTCTGCTAATATTGTCATGAATATTTTATAATCTGTGTTCAACAACGAGATTAGTCTATAATTCTGTATCAATTGTTGATTGGTACCTTCTTTCAGAATTAACATAATGTATGCCTCAGACCAGGACTCTGGCAGTCTGTCTTGTAGTAATGCCTCATTGTATGTTTCCAACATAAATGGTTCAAATATTTCATACATATTTTTATATAACTCACTAGGGAGACCATATGGTCCTGGGGTTTTATTGCTTTTCTGTTTTTGTATTGCTTTCTTTAATTGTACTGAGGTTATTTCTTTATTTAATATCTCTCTTTTTTCTTCCAGGATTGAACTTAAACCATTTTCCTCTAGATATTGTGTTACACTCTCCCCTGTAATTTCTTCCTGTTTATATAGCTTTGCACAATTTTTTTCCCTTCCATCTGGTAACATATATTTCTTTCCTCATCTTTAAGTTGTTGAATTAATCTTTTTTCCTTCTCCATTTTCAACTTATACGACAACCATCTACCAGGCTTATTTGCAGATTCAAAAATATTCTACCTTACAAATTACAAATTTCGTGCCCTTTCTTCTTGGGTGATCAAATTTAGTTTATGTCTTCGCTTCTGTATTTTTAGGGTCTTTTTGAAGTTCGCATTCATATTTTTTCATCTTCCCCTGTATTGCATTCTGTTGTTTCCATTTCTCCTTATTTTTCTTAGCTGTGTACACTATTGTAATTCCTCACATATGCCTTAGTAGTATCCCATAAATTCTGCAGGGTAGTATGTTGTTTCCAATTTATCATAAAAATATTTCCAATTCATTTTTCATCTTTTGATTATATTCTTTTTCTTTCAACATTTGTGAAAGAATGTTCCATTCTATCTCATCTTCTTTCTCTTTTGTCCCTTCCAAACAATTTTCAGGGGGTTACGGTCAGTCCATATATTGGGCATTATTTCCACTGTAACAATATCCTTTTCAATTATCCTGTTCATCCATGCCATGTCAATTTCCAACCAGGACTTGTGCGGATTGGAATAAAATGTATAATTGTTATAATTTGTATTTCTTTCTCTTCATATATCTTCCAAATTAGTTTCTTTTATCAATTCAAAAATGGTTTTGGTAAAGTTTTCTTTTTTCTTTTTTTAATTTGTTCTTTGCTGATATAAATTTTTTCAATATCCACGATGGCATTAAAATCCCCTACTAAGCAAATATTCTCTTGTTTTGTTTCTATTATTTTCTCATACAGTTTGTTATAAAACTCTTTTTGATTATCATTGGGGCATATATCCCACCAATAATATTTGTTTTTCTTGACTTTTTAATTCTACCATTAAAATTCAACCCTGTTCTTCCACGTAAATTTGTTTGGCTATTATTCCTTTCCTAATATACATTACTACGCCTCTTTTTTTTTTTTAAATCCACCAATGCTGTATACAATATTCCTAATTTGGGGCATTTACTTGTTGTTTTTGGATGTGTACCTTTTGTAAGCACACAATAACAACTTTTTGTTTCACTAATTTAACCCAAGTTTGCCTCCTCTTAGCTGGGGAATTTAATCCATTAATGTTTATTGAAATTAGTTTAATTTCTTCTTCCATTTTACTAGTTGTAGGTCTGTCTTAGTCTTCTGTTGGTTCTTACTTCTCTTTGTGTTCTTACTCTTAGTCCTTCTTTTCTTGGTTGTTCTGTCTCTTCCTTCTTTTTCTTCTTGTTTCACTTGTATCTTCTGTTGCTGGTCTTCTTGGCTTCTGCTTTCCAACTCTTCCTTACTACTGGTTTCTTCTTCTGACCCCATCAACTGTTCATACAATTCTTGCACCTTGTCCATACTATCAATTCTAATTCTTCTTTCTTGTCAAGTCACCAGCATTCCTTCAGGGACTAACCATCTGAACCATATATTTTGTTTATTCAGAAGTGATACTAGGAATCTATAATCTTTCCTTTGTTCCCTCACTCACCTTGGAATCTGTTTCAATGTTACAATTTATTTTTCTTTATACATCATTGGCTCATCTTTTGTAATCTTATAAATAATGCCTCTCAACTTCTTCCTTGCAAATTGTATGTGCACCTCCCTTGGCAACTTGTGTCTCCTTGCATAATTAGTGTGTATTTTGCAGATCTCATTGAGTTCATTCACAATTTCTTGCTGATCCCTCTGTAGTGCTTCCGCTATCAATTGTGACATTATAGCTCCTAAATCTTCATCTTTAGCTTCTGGTACACTCTGAAATCTTAAATAGAACACAGCACGTTCCATTTCTAGGTGCACTGTTGAATCTTCCAGGTCTTTATTCATCGCCATTACTTTCCTATTCATCACTTCCAACTTCTTTTCTGTTTGTTCCACTTTAATTACTACATTTTTTATTTTTTTGTTCGTTTGTCTCTATTGTTTGCTATTTTATCATCAAGTTTGTGGATATCACCTTTCATCTCTCCCATCTCTGTCTTCAATTCCATATGATTTTTCGACATCGTCTCCTGCATCTTTAACATTGTTTCCTGACTGGCTAACAATGCTTGCTTGCATATTGGTGGTGTTACTTGTCTTTTCTGTACTGAGCATCCCTTCAATTGTTTTTTGACCAGCTGGCAATGCAATGGACAGAGATGAACCTGATGTTGTTTTTTTGCCTTTCAGTGTCATCATTGTGGTGCTTGTCATGTTCTTTATCTTACTATATAATTCTTCTCACTTCACCATCCACAGTTATTTCCACACTTCGTTTTCTATCCACTCTATCCACACTATTCAGCACCACCTTTCACTATATGTCTTTTCAATTATATACAGTGTACTACAATACTTACATTATATATATCCTTGAACCAAAATTTTACCTTAATTTATTGATACATCTTTAAAATTATTAAATATTTCTCTCCCTAATGAATTTCTAATCTCTAATTTTTACTTTACTGCTATCTAAAACTAATATCCTTTATATTATACTTTTCCTTTCTTTATCAATATTTATATATAGATATCTTATTTATTTTAGATGACTATGAAATCTTACTATCTTAATTCATTAATCATCTGATATTATCAATCCTGTACTTTGTCAGCATTTATCAATATTTATCAGTACTTATCAATACTCATTTAGTTTTTTAAACCCAAAATACAAGACCTTAAAATATTACCATCAATCTATTATTAATTTCATTAATTCATTAAATTCATTAATCAGTTCCACTATTAATAATCAAATAATTAATTCATATATCATCCAACAATATCAATCACTAGTTAAATACTTTATCCAATTGTTGCATAAATTTATATCAATCACAGCTCATACACACTCTGCTTAGTTACGCTCTATTGCATCAGCTTTCTTTCTGCCTGTGCTGTCCACTGGAATGAAAGTAGATGTTTCAGTTTTTAGTCTCACTCTCCCAATACGTCTCACTTCCACTGATCCCTTCTTGTTTTAGTCTCAGATCACAAATCACAAATCATAAGTATTGTTATTCTTATTTTCTCATATGTCCAATCCTCCAATCCTCCAATCTTCCAATCCTCTCATCCGATCACTCTTAGACAGATAAACAAATTGTCTATGTCTTCTTGCTTCCGAGCTCCACTGCTCTCACCACCAGGTCGCGGGTCTGCTATTGGCCATCCGCTGTCCATTCTGAGACTCACAGTTCTGCCATTCAATATCTAGGATTTCTTCTCTTCTGCAATCACTCTCCGCCTTCTTGCAGTGGTTCCTTCTGATTGATTTGATGCCGCTGCCACTGTTACTACTGTATCTTCCTCATTCAGTGTGATCGCCATGACTTTGGTCCACCATTAATTTGATGGATCACTCATATGCCAGAACAAATGGAATTTCCTTCAGTGCAGCAGGCAGCTGCCCTCTGCCTTGCCACTCTTCGGGCTTCCCCACACCTTCACAGATCTCTCCAAGATCTGTGTGCCCCTCAAAGGGCCCTCAGACGTGCAGATTGGGGACAAGAAATCGAAGCTTGTTCTTCCCTCCCCACACTGCCGTGGCATCACAACCAGAAGTTCCTGGGTTTGGCTTTTTTGTCTACCCATTGAGTCCTTACTAAGGACTTATGATAGGCAGATCTGGATGTTTGATATTGTTACAGATATCGCAGGATGGATATTCCAAGTTCCAAGTAAAGCTGCCTTTTGCAATTGACTGATGGCAAATTTGTCAGTGCCTATGATGTTCAAGTAGTGTTTCAGTTGTTTTGGGACTGCACCCCAGTTGCCTATTACTATTGGTACTACCCTTGCTTGCCTTTGCCATAGTCTTCTATTTCTATTTGTAGGTCTTTGTATTTTGTTATCTTCTCCAGTTCTTTCTCTTCTATTCTGCTGTCTCCAGGCACTGCCCCATCCACTATCCAGACTTTTTTTCTTTCTTATTGACATCTGTTAAGTCCAGGGTGTTATGTGGCAGGTGCCTGTCTGTCTGGATTCTGAAGTCCCAAAGCAATTTAACTTTTTCATTTTCTATGACTTTTTCTATTTTATGGTCCCACCAGTTCTTGCTTACAAGCAAATGATATTTCTTGCAGATCTTCCAATGCACCATTGCTGCTACTTTGTCATGCCGCTGCTTGTAGTCATTTTATGCAATCTTCTTGCAGCAGCTTACCAGATAGTCCACTGTTCCTTTAGCTTCTTTGCACAGGTGGCACTTACTGTCTGTTCCTGTCTTCTTAATTCTGGCTTTGTATAGATTTGCCCTTAAAGCTTGGTTTTACGCATCCAGAATTAATCCCTTGGTTTCTTTCTTTAACTTTCCTGCTCTTATCCATTGCCAGGTCTTGTTGCAATTTTTTTAATGTACTGGCCATGTAGTGCTTTGTCTTCCCATGCCTCCGTTCTGTTCTTCATTTGGTCTTTCTTTTAAGACAGTTTGGTCTCTCTGGTAGTTAGCAAGCCTTCCTGGCATATTAACTTCAGTGCATCTTCTTCATTGTCCTTCAGATATTTTTCCAAATCCTTTTTTTCTTCTTCAACTATCTGAACATTACATGCCCACCTATTTGCCTTGGTAGATAGAGTCTGTCAATGTTGTTGCGAGGATGAAGGGCATGATTCATTATCTATTATTACTATTATTATTACTATTATTATTACTATTATTATTATTATTATTATTATTATTATTATTATACCAGTATTATTATTATTTTGTTTACATAGTTCTTTACAATGTTAATACATACACACATACATATAAAGAAATTACTGTGGCTTAAATATAATTTCCTGATGTTATCATACAAAGTATGAAGGAAATTACATTTGAAAGGCAAACCTTTTTTTATCTACATCACTCAATAATGGTGGAAGAATTCAGCCATATGAACATTTGTAACTAAAATGTTTTTAACAGTTGATTGCTGGCATTTTCTAAACAAATGAATGCTTGAATGGATATATATGTGTGTGCCTATAATATCCGGAAGGCTAATCACAATCTTTAACATCAATTTTCTATGGTCCACTGTTGTCAATGGGAAAAACAAATGATTTGATGCTTAGTATTTATGTAGACAACTTAATGGCCTAGGGGACAAGGTTCCAGCTGGTATTTGGAGGTCATTGGTTTTCACTATTTTGACACTGATGCATCTTTGAATACATTGAATGAAATGCATTGTACAGGTAATGAAAAGCAATTGGAGTGTAAACTCTGCATATAATTGTAGAATCTTGATCTGGTAAAAACAGACAATGAAGACAAAACTAATCTAACGATTCAGCCTACATAATGTGATCTTGGGATAACCTAAAAGTTCAATTTATTCTCCAATATGATACATTTACTACATGTGTGTATAGCAAAAGCAAAGAAAGTATCAAACATTAAGATTATTCTTAAAATTGAAATGCAATTGTTAGGGTCATCAAGATCTTATCAAGTGGGTAAACTTTCAAATAATGGAAAAGAGAATAATTTCATAATTGTATGAGTGTGAAGACTTTTCCTTCTTGCTTTCCTTTATCTCTGCCTAGATTCATATATCATGCTATAAACCATGATTCACAAAAAATATTAATTTGGATTTGAACTACTCTAAGAGAAAAACAATGCACATAATGATTCAATAGAATTTATTACTGTAGCTTCTGTCTTATTAACCCATATGTCCAAATATGTCCAGAAACACTTCTACTTTCCTCTTTATCAATTCCATGTGCTTCTCCTATGTAAACTCTTCTAACTTTGGAGTTTACATAGGAGAAGCACATGGAATAGCTAAAACATTCTCTTCCTTGTCACTATATCAAAAAGGAAAGGAAAGGAAAAGACAAAAAGACAAGACAAACAGCACAAATCATCAATATATCACTGCAAATCATTTACTGTCTCATAATTATTCAACCCCATAGATGTAAACCATTCTTGATAGATGCCAAATGCTGGTATATGCATAATCAAAGAATATAAACATACTAAAATGCAATGTTATTTATATTCATATTTTCAGACTTATGGATTGAAGATCCAAATATAACAAATTATGAAAGAAATCTGGATCATGTAAGTTTATGTTCCTGAACTTCAGTTCTAACATCAATGGCAACCAACTATTATTAAACTTTTTCTGAAATGTTCAAAAATACTGGAAATTGTTTGATTGTTATTTTAATATTGAAGGAGATTAATGCTTATGCTTTTCATTGCAAATAAGTATTAGAGTTATGCAGCACTTTGGAAACAATTCAAACTGATACTTCACAATGCATGGGGAATAAGCATAACATCTTTTTAAAGCTGCATTATTTTTTCCACAGTGTGACAAAATAAAGAATGAGCAGTATAAAGGGTGAAGTCAAAGTAATTGGATCTCAGCTGAAGCCCTGTGACACAAAGACATAAGCATAATAGTAGGACTAACCTTCAATGAGGAATGCAAATGTATGCCTCTATATGAGGTACAGCTGTAAATCCAATAGTGTAAGCAAGGGCTATTTTAAAGAGCATTGCAGTCTTTGCAGCTTTGAACAAAGTTCAGATTTGGCAAGCAAAGGTAATTTTAGTAAAAAATTATTCAGCAATTCTCAATGATTTATCATCTGTGTAATGATACTTTGTGTAAAGTATAGCCTAACTTGCTACTTAGAGGCGCTCAAGAGACATTTTAAAAGTTTTAAAAATAATGACCTGTCATTAATTCTACAGAAATACTTCCCTTCCAGCAGAGCACCGGCAAAGAGAAATTTAAATGCCAAGTCGACAAACATTTATATTTAAGAGTCTTCTCTTTCAAATTAAGCATTTATGTCCTTGAAATCTTTTCTAGTGTACTATTTTTTTCTCAAATTCTGTTATTTATTTGTTGCTCAGGAAATGAGATATTGCTACTATTACGTAGATCAATCAAAGAACTGGGAATGCTGCACCAGTCATTATACAACTCATTCAGATCAAAGCAACACTGACATTAAAAGGATAATAGAACTGCAAGAAAGGACCATAGGTCACTTATTCAACTTCAGCGCATATAAAAATAATCATCAATCCATTAGCATCTTATAAATTACCAAATTCAAATCATAGGATATTACAAGCAAAAAGACCATGGAATGCACAAAAGAGACATATGATACAAGGCAAAAGAGAAGTTCCCATAAAATCTGGTACATCATTTCATGCTAACTGAATGCTACTGAGAGTACTAAGACAATTCTTTGGCAAAGCTCTAGAAAATAAGTTGATTGAGCAACCCTTCAGTCCTTATACTACTTATAGCACTAAATAGTTTTCTCCAAGTGATGCCTTCCAGATGTATGGGACTCCAGTTCCCATTACTGGCAATCAGCAGGGTCAATAGCTATGGCCAATTATCTTTCTGGTTGATTTAGAAACCCTTAAGATCTGGCTTTTTACGGAGGCTCTGGGATTAGATGAGTAGAAGGCATTGAAAGAGGCTGAGGAGTTTCTGAATCTGGTGTTGTGCCCCTCAAGGGGAATAATTACAGTGCAGGGTTTTTATTATTTTATTGTTTTTGTGATTGTTTTATTTATTGGTTTTATGGTTTTTGTAAGCTGCCCAGAGTTGCTTAAGATGAGTGACCACATAAATCTTTTAAATAAATATGTATGATCTGTAATTCAAGGCATCTGAAGATTCCATGTTGTGAAAAAAGAATATTTCTGCATAAACTTTCCTGAAAGCAAAGGAAGTGGAGATTATATTCCATACTATTTGTTTTGGGTGGGTTCCCCCCCCCCTCTAGTTACCACCTCAGTTTCCAAATAAGTTATTTAAGACAGAGATAATTTAATACAGCACCTATATAAGCAACTGTTTGGATCCAGTTCCTGTGCTATACAAGTTATCTTTTGGCTATTTTCTCATTTCTCATTTCTTCTTGATTTGATGGATTTCCTTTCCTTTGAAACATTATGATTTTAATCCATGTTTCTTGTGCAATATTGGCTTTTCAATCCATTTAAATCCAGTTTGGGTAATTCTGAAATTTGAACTCAATCACGTATCTCTTCAGAGAGATTTTTTCTCACTCTTTTGCAACATCATACTATGAAGTTAATTTTTCCATTGTACAAAGTTACCAACATATATGCACACCAGAAGGCAAGACAAGAAACAATGGATGGAAACTAATCAAGGAGAGAAGCAAACTAGAACTAAGGAGACATTTCCTAACAGTGAGAACAATAAACCTGAGGAACAGCTTGCCTTCAGAAGTTGTGGATATATCATCACTGGAAGCTTTTAAGAAGTCACTGGGCAGCTACCTGTCTAAAATGATATAGATCTCCTGCTTTGAGCAGGGGGTTGGACTAGAAAACCTCCAAGATCCCTTCAACTTTATCATTCTGTATTATATATTCTGATGAGCTTATATGAGCCAGATGAGAGATATTTTAGAGATACTAAAGTAGAGGTACTTTTTAAAAAAGTGTTATCGTATATACTTGCAGATAAGCTCATCTGCAGATAAATGGAACCCAATTCAATGAATATAGTTTGATACCTAAAGTCTTGGCTTACCCACATACATATTATATGATACATTTTTCAGAAACAGTATTCAAGGCTGCTTGACCATACATATCCAAGGTCACTCAGCCTTGATCTCTGCCTAAAGCAGTAGACTGGAACCCACAATTCTAGTTTGAAATTTTTAACCACGTTTAACACCAAACTGGCTCTTTCTTGAACAATAGCAGTGCATTTATACTTTTAAAATGCTTCTTATGAAGGAAGATTTGTAGTGTGAATTTTTATAAATGAAAGGTCGGACAACATTATGGTGATAATTTCCGTTTACTAGGTCTGAACTTATTCCATTCAAGGTATGAGCTTCCATACAACTTTGCTTTTCATTTGCTTTACTGCAGCTGTGTTGTGCTAAGAATGCTAGTTGTGCCAGAAATGGGTTTGAGGTGTAGAAGGGGATCATTTATCTTATTGCCATTGTGAGGACAGGAGGCAGGTGGGGTGACAATAATTCTTGTGATTAGGTCAGCATTAAACATCCCAATCACAGTGTCTCGGTAGTGGAAGGATCCTGATTGAAAAACAACCTTCGTTTTACCATTTTCTCTACCCCAGTGCCAGCTAGTATTTCACCCTGACTGATTGTGCAATGTTTGTGAGTTGTTTTAGTAGCTGAAAAACCCCAGTGACTGATTTATTTGTGGGAAAGCAAAGCTGATTGCCTCAGACCTCCTAATCATCTCTGTCATAAGGGGTGCATTGAGACCCTCTTTCATTATGTTCAGAAACTCATATATCACACCATGCTCTCATAACAATAATTTCATCCCATTCTGCTGAAAATAACAAAAACACTGATATTTCCCCAGATTAATCTCCTGGTGGATAAACTTCCATTTTTCCAACCCTCATTGCAGATACAGATATTGAATTAAATTGGACTATCTTTGTATTTCTGCTTTGGGGTCCTTCTAATGATGACAGGTAAATATAAAATGTATTTTAATGTATCCATAAGTTTATTTAAAAAGTATAGACATGAGAAAATGAATAGATAAAATAAATCTTAGGAGATGTTGACATGTTCAAGCCCTTTTGAGAATGTAATGCTCAGTACACAGATTTAGTGTGTTTGGTCTTGCTTCCTAGTGAGTATTAAAGCAACAGCTATTTTTTCAAGAATCACTTAATAACTGAGTTGAAGTCATGGCACCATCAGTAAAGCATCTTATTTTAGAGAAGGCACTACATGCAGATTGAAAATTCTTTAATTGCTTGCAATCTTTTGGGAATTCTGAATACACTGAAAAGGATTGCATTATTAATAACCATTGTTATTTTAATCAAGCACTGCTAAATCATAAACTAGATGATGTATTACTTTAAGTAAGCATTTCACTGAGTTAAGTTTGACTGATATCCCATAATCTTTATATAAGTTAATGCTTGAGACATATTTTGAGATATAAATTGTTTCAAAAAGTAATCTTCTGAATTGATAATGGTGTGTGTTAAAGAAAAAAAAAAACAAGGGAAGAGAATATGTAACTGCTGGAAAAACTAAGAAAATGGAGTAATAATGAATGTTAAGTCAACAACTTGGAAAGTAGTGGATCAATTCAAAGATAAAGCAAGATGGATCTTAATTTTAAAATTATAAAAGACAAAATAATAACCTTGGCCTCTAGCTGTACTCTAAATATAAAGAATAACAACAATACAAAAGAATTTTCAAAAGTTAATAGAACTGGAAGAATCTGAAAGATTTAATGGAATGTTAGATCTGAATTTGGATAAATTGTGTCAGTGAAAGAGTGACTATATGATATTACCAGTAGTATATATAACTTGCATCTGCATAACCATCCTGCCTTCTTCTCAACTTCCCTTCCAATTTAAATCCTACATTAGTCCAATTACTATGTGAACCTGATGAAGTAAACTGCAGTTCATTAAAGGTTATGCCTTTTAATGTTATGCCTTTTAATAAAATGTGTTAGTTGGAAAAGGTGCTACCAGATTTTTTATTTTTGGGCACCAGAGACTAACAAGGATATGTAACCTTCTACTCAGAACTTGTAAACACTAAATTCTTAAGGGTGGTTAGACCACTGTGAATCTATATCTTGGAAAGGTCTATGTAGTGTATAGATTTTAATTTTACAAATTTTGCAGCTCATTTGGTCTACCTTTCATAGCATATCATTCTTTGAATATGTTTTTAAAGAAAAATAAAAGATGCATTCTTTAAATAAGAAGAAAATATTGTAAATAGGATAAATATTGCATACAGCAAAATAGACTAAAATTTAATAATAGAGTTTGAAATCAGATAGAAGGACCTGGACAACAGTCCTTAGCATAAGAATGCAAGCATTGTTGTATGTTCATCTGTAATAATTTAGAGAACAAATTAGTAAATCATGTCTTAAGTAGGATAGATGTCAGAATTAAAAGATGTTTTGGTTTCAGTATAGATAGATCTAAGAAATTATTTAATTAAGTGTAGCCTATTTATTTATTATGAAGCTAACGTAGGCTTCGCTGAAATTAAGGTGATTATTTTTTCATATGACCTTAATGTCAAATGTGAAAAGTTTTGAAAAGGATTTATTGTGTATATATTTATGGATATACACAGTGAACATTGGATCAGCTGTTAGACTTTTTAATCAATAAATAACAAAAGAGATAGTAAAATTTACTGTATTCTAGTACCTTGCAATGTACACATAATTAGAAGCACTTTGAAAAATCGAGGTGGTTATATGGCTATAGCATGCAGTGAATCTATTGAATTTTGAAGACAATTGAATTGTTGCCTAAAGATACGCTGTGGTATAGTATTTAGTATAGAAATATAGATTCTTAAATAAGCTGTAGTAATTAGGAACTATACTAATAAATTTCATGACTGTTATGATTTAGAGGACTAAAATATCATATTAGCAAGATGTATGAATGTGGATTACATAATTACAATTTTAAAAATTCAATGATTCAGATTTGTTTGTCAGATAAGTATATGTTTTAGCATAATACAAAAGAAAAAAGATAGATTAGTGGTGATGAACCTATGGCACAGGTGCCACAGGTGGGACACAGAGCCCTCTCTGTGGGCATGTGCACCGTTACCCCAGGTCAGCTCCACCGTGCGTGTACGCGCACCTCCCGCCAGCCAGGTCATCTTCGGATCTCTGCCACGCATGCGTGGTGGTGGGGTGCATGCACAGGGGGTGGAGGGCATGTGGGGGCACATGCACATGTGCAGGGAGCATGCGCAGAGGGGCATGCAGGGGGGCATGCATTGAATTTTGGGCTTGTGTGCGCTTTGGGCACTCGGTGCCCAAAAAGTTCGCCATCTATTGTTTTAGTCAATCTTTTTTAAAATATCTTTTGTGTGCTTTAAAATAGTAAAATATAGAAGAAGAGGAAAGTCTTGCAATGTTTAAAAGAACTAAACATAATCTTCCCCAAACCAATTAAGATTCACACAATGAGTATAAATGTCTCCATGTAATTAATTCCATTATTGTATTTGCATCATGTTGCTTTGGTAAATCTGTAATTCACACTGGGTATGTGGTATATATTTCAGATGTTAGTATTATTTGGTAAGGTAAGATTATTACCATTTTATGCTATATATCATTTGCAGTTCTTATGCTCAGAGAAATCTTCTTCCTCTTTTTTTCCCTTCACAAAATGTTCTGTAGAAAGGCTAGACGTTGCTGCCAAGTTAACAATCCATTAATTAGAGAAAAGTTCTTTATGAAAAAGCTGAAAGCCACCTATTGAAATGTCATGGAATTATTGTTAGAACAAAGTGACTCTACTTTTGCATTAAGCACAGCTAGGAGAGAAGGTGACCTGCTATCTTTCTTTCTTTCTTTTTTAACTTGAATTTTTTTTAAACAACCCTCAAATACACTTTTCATTGGAGACACCAGAAACTGTTCTTAATGTTCAGCATTGGCCTCTTCAAAATTCAGCCACATTTCTTGCTATCTGTCATTTCTTTGTTCAGAGTACTTGAAGACAATTGGGTTATTCACTGTAATAATAAAAAGGGGCTTATTATTTCATTTTACTATTTAAAAAATCTTCAAGATACTCTAATTTTGTCCTCATAGTTCTTTCCTATTGTAACAAGTGACTTGTTTTGCCTATGCTACAACAGAAACAGATTTTGGTGATGGTAAAAACACTTTGGATAGGTTTTTTTTTCTTTTTAGAAATGTCAGTGTGATTAAATCTAGAAGTTATTTACTCTCTGTTCCACTTCAGGCAGCAGTTCTTTTTGTCTGTCTTTAACCAAATATTCATGTTACTTTTCCACAATGTTAAATCAGGCAGCAATTGCTAGCTCTGTGCCCTGTCAGAACCTATAAGGGAAAAGGGGTTTGCCTTATCCCACCTTTTATTTAACGTCCCACAAAGCAACTGAAACTAATAGTATACATAATAATATAAAATTAGGTTTTCTAATCTGGTACCCTCCAGGTTACAAATTCAGGATCAGATCCTACATATCTCCATGGCCATAGATTAGGAAACCTATTAAAAAAGAATTTACTTCTAAAGTCAGACCGATGTTGTGTTAACTTAGACATTTTATAGTATTACCAGATGAATCAAGATATGGGTGGTTATGAGCAAATCTAGTTTATCCCATGAGTTGGGATAAAAAATCATATATTCATATCACATATAAAAGTGGTGAAATAAACTGCAAACATAACAAATGTTAGGGATAACATTGTTTACCCTAACTGGTTTGGGTAAAAATAATAAATAAGTTATCATGGTTTGTTGGTTAAAGTGTGTGTAACTTTAACTACAAGAATGTAATTAAGGGTGTGGTTGTAAAAGCACCATAAAAGAAGCAAGTCAATTGCAGCTCTCTCTCTCTGGCTTAATGATCCCTAATTACTGGATGGATTGCTGACTGCGTTTTTCCTTACTGGAACGGGGGAGAGAAAGGAGTGTTGATTTCTCTACGGTGAGAAGAGATAATACGGACTGATTTATTGTAAGTGAACTGACATTGGCTATTCAACACGGACTTTGCAAATTGAGTATCCCCGACTGGACTGACTGAAATGATACATGACTAATGGACTGTTTATTTTGACTATGCTATAATTCCTAATGGAATAAACTATATTTTTTGATAGCACAAGCGTATCTGTTTTTTACTGCGTGTTAACTAAAATACAAACTTATCTCACACATTTACCTGTCTGCCTATCTGACTACGCTACACATTCTGTTTAGTTTGTTTTCCTTAACACTCGTTGGGGAATTCAGGCTTAACAACAACAACAAAATTGAATAAATGATGGGGGTTTGGTTGGAGACAATATTTTTCTCATGAAAATTTGGAATAAATCCAAACTTAACAGTATTTCTCATTATAGCTACAGTAGGACACTATTACCCATCTTATTTTCAGTCAATAAATCAAACAATCTGATTATATCTAAACAAGTTTACTTAATCCAACATTCTTTTGCCAATGCTGACTAGACAGATGTTTTTGAAAAAGCATTGGTATAACCGGCTATATATATGGAAGATTGAAGTTTGGCTTTCAGAGTATTTAGCTTTTATTATTTATCTCAGAAATAACTTCCAACGTTGGTATTGAATATGTTCTACAAAGAATCTCACTGTCATGTAGGAAAATATTTGCAGTACTTACAGTAGCTAAAACACTAACTTCTGTGCTTGCTTGCCATTGAACTAAAACTCCTGACTCTTAATTATAGGAGTTTTTTTTTCAGGTTTTCACATGAGCTTGACAAAAAGATGTGACAATTTAAAGGCTCACATTTATTTCTTAAACCCTTGGCATCTTTTTTCAAGTCCACAGAGTGCTAATTAGATAACTAAACTTTCTTTTTCCTTCAGTTGCAATGCTAGTCTGGCTTTCACTTTCTATCCTGGTCAGTACATCAACATTCTATGCTTACCTCAGGCCTTTCTATGTTGAGACTGAGGCATAATTCCCTACATAGTTGAATTTCATTTCTGTAAAATATTATTGCACTTATGCAATTTTTAAGGTTTCTCCAATCTCAACCTCTTCTTCTGGGTATGAATAGTGTCATATTGGCTAAATTAGGATCAATTGTCACAGACTGACATTGTTACTGGTAAATAGGATGCTAATCATGGTATCTCAATATAACTTATATAACAGTACAAGGATAAATTGCTACATAATTTTTAGAAGTTCACTCATCACATACTTGTAATATAACACTTTTTTTTGAAGCCTACAATAATACACCAGAAATGGAATAGAGGTCTCCTGGATTTTGATGCAATCACTGCTAAAGTGAGCATTTAAGGCTGGATTGTAGTTTCACATTTTCAGTTTTCAGTTTTAAAGGCTATTTAGAGTATTTCATGCTAGCTCATAAAAACCCAGTCTGAGAGGTAAAGTTGCCTGCAATCATATAACCCTGTGAAATTACAGGTTTTTCCTGCACCTAATAGGTAAATCTACTTCTCCAGAAAGATGAAAATGATGATTGAAGATGTCTTGATGCTCTTAAAACTTTCAGCTTTTTCCTGTCAACTAGAGATTTGACATTGCCTCCTATAATATTCTTATGATAGCATTATTAGCAGCAATGGGGGTTATGTGAATTTTAGAATCCTTGTCTTTTAAAAGTTTCACACAGTGCAATATATTAAAATTAAAGCTGATGTTGACTGTTCACATCTTATACATATATTCACCCACCCACAGCTAAATATTATTTTCTTGGAAATGCTGTCTGTCTCTTGCTGGTTACCCATATCTACTCAGATAGTTCTCCATGCACTAATGCTCCATGCACTAATGTTAAGAAGAACTATTTCTGGGTTCTCCAGCTATTCTTTCTTTAGAAACTCAAAAGTATATATTTAAAAAAACAAGATTTAATGATAAGAAGAAGATAAAGGAAAAGGAAATGCCTGATATGATAAAAGCATGATATGATATTACCATTTTTAAAAATTATTTCCTATAGATATTTTGAAGAAAAGAACAAAATGGAAAAGATGTGGGTAGATGATTAATGGCAAAAACATCAAAAAGAAAAATATTACAGTAGGATTTTGCAACTTCCTGCAAATTATTCAGCAATACGTTTATTTCTTGCTCTTTCCTAAATCTGATATTAAAACTGTTGGCATTTGTCTTAAAATAGAATAATGAAGGGTTTACTAAAATGTGGCTTGATGTCATCACTCTGTAGAAGACTAAGTCTTTAATTTTAATAATTGGTTTGAAGAATCTGTAATGAGAAGCTGTTCTTAATGTTTTATTTTTTTTATCCAGTGAAAAATATATGCTTAAAGTCAAAATAATTTTAAAGCTCAAATAAAGAAATATCTAGGATTCACCCCAGCACTAACTTGTATATGCAGTTTATTAATATGATGTGTTAACATCCATTGCACCCCAGGAATATATTTATTTTATATTTTTTATCCTTCATTTGAAGGATAGAGCAGACAACAAGCTTTCAAATAAATATAAAATGTTTAAGTGACAAACATAAAAATAAAAAACTAATAAAATAATTTCAAAAATTATTAATTAAAATGATAAAATAGCAATAGCAATAGCACTTAGATTTATAGTGCTTTACAACCCTTTCTAAGCAGTTTACAGAGCATATTGCCCCCAACCATCTGGGTCCTTATTTTACCCACTTTAGAAGGATGGAAAGCTAAGTCAAACTTGAGCCTGGTGAGATTTGAACTGCCAAATTGCAGGCAGCCAGCAGAAGTAGCCTGCAGTACTGTATTCTAACCACTGCACCACTGTGGCTCTTAAAATGTGCAGAAAAAGGAAGTCCCCTCTTCTACAGTTCAACTTGGTTTTAAAAAGTTATGCTTCTAAATTTCAGCAGGGAAGTGGTAGCCAAGATAAGGTGTTCCAAGTAACCACTGAGAAGGTCCTCCTTTGTCTTATACAGCCTTCCCTGCAGTCTCCTCATTGCTGTAATCTGAACACTCTTCACAGATAGCAGCAAATCATTCACTTTGACATAATTAAGCAATTGTCTTTGATGGTTCTCATCAAAAAGACCCACATGAAACTAAACAAAAACATTCCTGGATACAACTGCTTTGTAAGTTTTCAGGTATAAAGCTGGATCTCTTTATCTCAGACTGAATTATTCAGAATACTGCTCCATCTCCTCCCTTCCTCCCTCCCTTATTAGGAGTTAGGTAAATTTATTATGGTACAATAATGAAATCATAAAAACAAAGTATATCACAAGACCTAAAATGGACACCAAACATCAAAAACGTCATCAAAAAAGCACAACAAAGAATGCTCTTTCTGTGCCAACTCAGAAAGCTCAAGGAACTGCTGATACAGTTCTACAGAGGAATTATTGAGTCTATCATCTACACCTCTATAACTGTCTGGTTTGGTTCTGCAACCCAAAAGAACAGACACAGATTTCAGAAGATAATTAGGACTGCAGAAAAACAATTACTACCAACCTGCCTTCAATCGAGGACCTGGATACTGCACGAGTCAAAAAGAGGGCTGTGAAAATATTTACAGACCCCCTCACATCTTGAACATAAACTGTTTCAACTACTACCCTCAAAACAACACTATAGAGCACTGCACACAGAACAACTAGACACAAGGACAGTTTTTCCCCGAACGCCATCATTCTGCTAAACAAATCATTCCCTCAACACTGTCCAAAGCACCTTATGATTTTTGACTCTTGATGAATGTATCTTTTCTTTTATGTGCACTGAGAGCATTTGCACCAAGACAAATTCCTTGTGTGTCTAATCACACTTGGCCATTAAAGAATTCTATTCGATTCTCTATATACATATAATACAGCCACTACCATCACTACTTCATAAAATAAGCATCAAACTGTATATTCAATCATTTTGGCAGTGACTTGTGCATTATAATAAATATTATGATTTTTTAAAAAAGAAATAGATAAATCTCATTCTGATAATGAGAAGGTACACACTTGTCTGGGCTATTTTGTTGTGGTATGGAGGTTAAAATACATGAGGCAGGACCAGTGGTGGAATTCAAATGTTTTTACCACTGGTTTTGTGGGCATGGCTTGGTGAGTGTGGCTCAGGGGTGTGATTCAACCAATGTAACAACCAGTTCAGTGATCGCACACTTTGCACGTGCACATGCACTTCACACGCATGCAGACTACTGACCTGCTGCTGCAATCCTGCACTTCAACAGCTGACGTGCGGCGATCCGCTGTGCCGCTTGAAGCAGCTGAGCTTGAAAATCAGGAAATAAAGGTCAGAATAGAGAGCTGGGGCAGGTAGGCGGAGTGAAGCGGTTTGCTCATAGAGGATCCTTGGAGTTATCAGAGTAACCTGGCCAAACCGGTAGAATACTACCCCTGGGCAGGACCCTTTTAAAAGTCCACCATCTCTATTTTGTCCATTTCACATTATTCATCATTTTAAAGTTAGTGTGCAGGTGTGAAATTTATCCTAACCCTAACCCAAATTTAAGCAATCTGTTTCAAATTCAATATCCTACATGCAGAGTTTAAGAGTCAGCTTAGTCCTACCAAAGCCTCCAAACACTAAAATATATAAATTTACAAACTTGAAATTTTCAGCCGATGATCTCCAAATAAATAAAAAAACGATCCTGTAGATTAAAGGAGTACAATTATTAGGAAAAAATAGATTAGATCAAAATTAAGTAAGTGATCACTATATCTGTATGACTGAAACTCTAATACATTCAATATTCATTGAGAAACTGTGAAGGTAGCCTTTACAACGTTTAACTTCTATAAAGCAACTGGACCACTGTTTTAGCTTCAAAAGCATAATCTGTTCAGTTCCTGTCCCATTGATTTGCAGTGTTGAACTCTTTTCAAAGATTATTACTATTGATTTTCAAAATTTAACATTTAAATATTCCTCTATCTAATAGGTGAAAGACTTCAGCTCGTCAATCCAATTGGTGTCACTGAAATAATCACATTTAACTGGACCATAACTAACTGCCATTATCTAACTGCCAAACTAGGTGAGTGAAAGTCTTCACTGAGTTTTCTTTTTGCATGAGAGATATTATATAAATTAAACAGACCGTATCATCCTCTACAATCTATTTCTATGTCAGAATAGGTCATGAAAATGTTACAAAATCCTCTGTTTATACTTAATTGATTATTTTAACTTTCAAACTTCCTGCTGAGACACATGTGTAGGTCACACAATCTTGGGGTTAAATACAGGAAGCTGGATGTAGGGATGTAGAGTCTTGGTCGAAGATGGAGGTGGAATTTATTGGTGGATACATTCATGAACTTTCAGTGGTGATACAGGAATTCAGGGTTTTAAATGGTAATGCAATATGCAGTAGACAGAGGGTCTCTATTAATCTAGAGATGCTTTATTGTTTACAAATAACACACACACACACACACACTTGCTTGTTCTGCTTAATTGTAGTCAAGAGGTAACATTGGGAAAGGGGATTATTCCATAGATAGTAGATAGACAACTATACACATTAAAGTTAATAATAGTAGTTCTGGCCAACTGCTATATGTATGCTAGATGACAGTGCCTAACTGACATTGGCTAGCCTCAAGACTAAGCAAGATTGGACAAATTTTAAAATTGAAAGTTGAAAGTAATTACAGACTTACAATTTTGTTGAAATAAAGCAACTTGTCTCCACTAAGCCTATCTTTCCCCTTCCACCCCAAAGTTGGATTTTAAATAAATATGATATGTAACAATTAAGATCATTATCCTACAGTCTCATCCAAAAATATAATAATAAATTGCAAAAAATTCATAATTAACAGTTCTGGTTTGGAATCTGAATCGACATGCAACAATTTGAAATGAAATTTTCCTCATAAGAATCTCCTCCACTCATTCCTATTTCAACACAAATTGTTCACTTATTTATTGACACCTGCTGTTGATTTAGTGTACACCAGTTGGAATGCTTCGCTTCCATTTGGTTCCCTTTTTATTATTTTCCTTCATTGTGTCTTCCTGATTCACTGTCTGATTTGTATAGATTTTTGGACTACATTAATATTAAGCTGTGTAGCATTAAGTCTGACAGAAAAAAATCTGTATTCTTCAATAGTGAAAGGACTGATGACCCAGAAGAATTAATTGTGTTTGTCAATGAATCCAGAGGCAAAAGAGTTTAAGCAGTTTGGTCATAACACAAACATTTTAAATGATTTTTTTTAAAGAAATGACTCTATGTATGACCTTGATAAAGTTTCATACTGCCTTATCCATTGCAAGTATTAATTAATATGACTTCTACTAAATCACTCAGGATATGCTTTTCTACTTGAACTCTGCTTTGTTAAGGTTACAATAAACAATAAGAGCATTATCTGACAGTAAAACATTCTACATTTTGGGTTGTTAGTGGTCATAAAGTACTGTAAACTAATTAGCAGATGCATTTTAATAACAAAATGCAGGTATTATATAAATTTGAAAGACAGAAAGATTTAGATCTTTAGTAACTTTAATATAACTAAAGGTTGATTATAGATTTATGCAAAGCTTCACAGATCACTTTGCTTCAATGATACTTTGGAGCAAAGCACTTCTTTAATACTGCCTCACAATATAATCCCCATTTCTAAAAAAGCAAAGCTGTCAAGTTGCTTGATAACCTCCTTTAACACTTCCAACATAACATTTGTAGAGAAACCTCATTCAGCTAGTGGACAAAAGATTGCTCCTGGTATAAGGTGCATCATATCCATGCCTCAATAGGGTGAACAGTGTTGCCTCCACAACACAAAGCATCTCATCAGGGGGAAAAAACAATGGCTGAGTGGCAATAAAATCTTCCTGTTGAAATTTCTAATCACTCAGTCAAAATTTGTTATTAGATTGTTTTTTTTTTAATTATGGAGTTGGCTCAAGAATATACAAATGATCTTTGAAGCCAATACCCTATGTTAGTTGTGATGAATAAAATTTATAGCACAACCTGATAAGTTTGAAGTGACCAAGAGAGACCTATCTTCTGTTGCTTTTCCCTGAGTGTTTGCTGCTAAGGTCTCAAACTCAGCTTGTCCGCCTGGTATAGCAATAGCAATAGCACTTAGACTTATATACCACTTCACAGTGCTTTACAGCCCTCTCTTAAGTGGTTTACAGAGTCAGCCTCTTGCCTGCCAACAATCTGGGTCCTCATTTTACCAAGCTTGGAAGGATGGAAGGTTGAGTCAACTTTGAGCTGGTGAGATCCGAACTGCCAAACTGCTGGCAGCCAGTGATCAGCAGAAGTATGCCTCCAAGTTGACAGGTTAGCACACAAAATATGTTTATCGGTTTTGGGAGAGTGGGTTGGGGAGACTAGTTTTCTAAATAAAAGAATTAAACATTAATGTTAACAATTCACCTTCTTTACTGATTGTGATTAATTAGTCCAAACTGACAATTAGCCCATGCTTCAAAAATACACTTGGGACTTCTGATTTGAGCTTCTTCAGCGATGGACCAAAATCCATGATTGTGTGCGGTTTCGATCTGTGCTCACCGCCGGAGTGCCCCGAGACGGCTGGATTCGAGGCTAAGCCATCCCGTAGAGGTGGTGAAGAGGGGGGAGACCACCAGCAGGGTCGAGGAGAGCCGCATTTCTCCTCCTCAGCTGGCCATTACTCCCTTTCCCGAAGGCAGTTGCAGCGGTGGTCAGAAATGGCCACCTCAAAGAAGAACTCGACCGGAAAAGAATGTGCAGGAGGAAGATAAGAAGAGAAAGTTTTGGTTGACCAGGTTAAATTGCAAAAGCAACAACATAAGGTACTCTGGAATTTGAACTATAAAAAATAACATTGTTCCCAAAGAAGACTTTGAAGCAGCGAAGGAGAGAGGGAAGGGAAAGGATTTGGCTTTTTTTCCCTTCCCTTCCTTATATGACAGCTAAGAGATTTAAGTAAGAAATTGACAAAAATCCACTTTGACATCAATAGGCATTTAAGCTGAAAATAAAATATCAAAGGGATAATAAAGACTTTTAGATACTCAAAAACCTCTAAAAGCAGGAAAGGAGAAAAAAGGAAAGAATAAAAGGGTGGGATCTGGAAAAATGGAGGAGACTGCCTGGAACTAAAAGGAACTTACAGTGAAATCTTAACAAGATTCCTAAAAGATACATTCTAACTGAAACTTTGTAACAAAATAATAGAACCCCAGGAAGAGAAAATGGAAAAAAGAAGCAAGAAGAAACAGCTTCGGATTATTTGGATTACTTGGTGATTTTTTGATTTTTGGCTATTGGATTTAAATGACTAAAATCAATCAGGTGGTTGTTTAAAAGTGTTTAAAATGGCATCACTTTTAGAAGAACTGAAAATGGAACTTAAAAAACAGAAAGAAGATGCACAAGAAGGAAGAGGTTCTTTTGGCTTCATATTTCAATTTTTAGAAATGGAGATCTGGAACAATGAGAAACAACAAGAAACACTTGTAGAACAAGAAGATTGGGACAAAGAAGAAGCCATCTTTAATGATCAAGTAATTTTATGTGGGAGGAAAAAGGAAAGAGGGGAAAGAGAATGAAAAGTTTAAGATTTGAAAAATCAACAACAAAAGAATAGTTTGAAAAATAATTACAATATTAGGAAGCAACAGAAGAGAGGATCACAGAATTAGAAGTAGAGAGACAAGGGGGCAAAAAGGGTAGAGAGAAGAAGAGGGGGAAGAAGGAAAGGAAAAGAAGTTATAAAAGAGAAACAAGATAAGAGAGAAACGGAAAATGTATAAGGATTGAAAGTATAAGCCTATTTAGAGATAATGGGTGAAAATTTAATTGAAAAAGGGATTCTGCAAAGGTACATAAGATAATATTGTTATATTAGAAATAGAAATAATTTTAGAAAATATGAAACAATGTATGATTAAAGTGATGGATAAAATACTTATTGTAATGCAGTGGAATGTTTGTTAATAAACAAGTGAAGTAAAGTGAGTTAGAAAATGAAATTAGGAAAGGATGGAAACATTTTAATTATTATTAATGATTTATAAAAATATAAGTGAAGAGAAATATGGAAAAAAAGAATTAATTATGGAAAGTTTATAAGTGTTCACAAGGAAGTATGATATTCAACTGAAAAGAAATATTAAAGATGTGAAGATTCTAACTAATATTAATGATAGAATTGCATTGGAATGGAATGAGTGTTTTATTTACTATATATATATATATATATATATATATATATATATATATATATATATATATATATATATATATATATATATATGTATATATGTATATATGTATATATGTATATATGTATATATGTATATATGTATATATGTATATATGTATATGTATATGTATATGTATATGTATATGTATATGTATATGTATATGTATATGTATATGTATATGATGTGTATGTGTATGTGTATGTGTATGTGTATGTGTATGTATGTATGTATATATATATATATATATATATATATATATATATATATATATATATATATATATATGGATCTTTGGTTATTCGGGTTTTCTCCCGCGTAAGATTCAAAGTATCTAGGCAACGTTTCGATGAAGTCTCATTCATCATCTTCAGGCTTGCTTCTTCGGCTCTGTGCTTCTCAGAGTGATGTGAGCTTTCAGCTGCTTCTTCCTTCTAACTGCCAGTGGGGTGTGACTTGACTGGGTGGGGGCTTGGCTGCGTTCCGATTGGGTGGGGGTGTGTTCTCATTGGTTGGAGGCTTGGCTGTGTTCTGATTGGTTGGGGGCTGGCCGTGTTCTGATTGGCTGGAGGCGTGCTCTGTTCAGGTGGGGCTTGGCGTGCTCAGGCTAGTCCCAGCTGCTGGGGGATTTGAGCTGGTGAGCTGGGATCTTGCTGTTTGGCTTTGAGTTCGTGGTCGTGCCACATCTTCATGGTGGGGGTCAGTTCGCTTCATGTATGGCTCAGATGGGTTTGAAGTGGGTAGTGATGCAGCTGCAGTGTGGCTTCTGGTCTGTGGTCGTGTCTCATCTTCTGTGTGGGTGTGAGTCTGATTTTTACGTGGAAGTGTGGTGGTGGCATCTTGTGTGGCCCTCGTGGGTGTGGGTCTGGTGTCATTCATCATGTTGGGTACTCGTCTGTTCATGAGGGCGGGTTTCTGAGAAGCACAGAGCCGAAGAAGCAAGCCTGAAGATGATGAATGAGACTTCATCGAAACGTTGCCTAGATACTTTGAATCTTACGCGGGAGAAAACCCGAATAACCAAAGATCCACATATATATATGTTATGTCCCACCTTCTAAAATAAACAGTTAAGGCTGAAAGCAGCAGTCCTTGTAAAGAAAGGCAGCAAACAGGAAAATGTTATGTCCCACCTTTTAAAGTAAACAGATAAGGCTGAAAGCAACAGTCCTTGTAAAGAAAGGCAGCAAACAGGAATTTTCACAGATAGCTCCAATAAGTAAAAGTTCCAACGAACTAAATCCAAGACTCAACAAGATTCTTCAGATCAAAATCCTTCACAAAATAATTCCAATAAGTAGAAGTTCCAATGAATTAAATCCAAATCCCAACAAGATATTTCAGATCAAAATCCTCCAAACTGTGCTCTTCAGTTCTCTCTTGCAAATAGACACTTTGTTCCGGACAAAGTGCAAAGTCATATCTCTCCCTTTATAGAGTAACTAATTAGTCTAATTGCTGGTCTGCTCTCCTACTGTATCCTCGTTGGTTCCTCCTTGTCAGGAGACGTCTTGTCCTGACATCTACCCAGCAATCATCCAAATTATCATCTTCTTCACCTGAAGATAACATTTGTTCCTCATTATCACCCGTTCCCGCTGACCACCTAATTGAAGGGTGGAGGAGTTTGAAGGTTCAAGCCGACCTTGCAAATCAAATGCATTCATCTCCTCCTCATCGTTAGAACTTGCTGATTCATATAAGTCCTCCTCGCTGGAGCTGTCATTCAAAAAACCTGTAGCAGATGCCGGAATCACAACACTATCCCTCACCGCAGGGCCCTTCCCCGGGTCTGGCGATCCGGATGCGGTTTCGAAGGGAAGCGTGCATGAAAGTCTCGAAGCAGATCCGAAGCATGAAGTGTAGACGCATCCGTCCAGGAACAAACCTCCGAGTCATCTACCCTCCTCCTGACCAAATACTGGAAGCGACCTTTGAGCCAACGGGAATCAAGGACGTCGACCACCGTATCGTCAACAGCAGGCTCCTCAGAAGGCAATGATAACGGACCCGGTTCAGCAGAATCACGTAATCGACAAACAGAAGAATCAGGAATCAAAAGAGATCGATGAAAGACGGGGTGAATACGCATGGATCGTGGCAAAGTGAGGCGGTATGCCACGGGATTAATAACTGCCTCAATCGGGAACGGACCAATAAACCGATGATCAAGTTTTCTAATAGGGCGATCGACCTTCAGATGTTTTGTAGATAGCCACACTTTATCACCCACAACTAACGGAGGTGTATCTCGGCGGGACCGATCTGCAAACCGCTTATAATCTTCTTTTGCCTTGTTCAATTGTTGTATCAGTAGACGTCGAACTGCGTGTAGTTCTTCCAAAAACTCTCGGGTCTCAGGAACCGGGAATCCATCATAGTTAATGGGAAGAAACGCGGATGATAACCCATATTTGCAAAAAATGGCGTGACACGGGTGGAGGTATGCTGCGAGTTGTTAAACGCGAATTCTGCTAACGGGAGGTATTTCACCCAATCGTTTTGTCGCAAATTAACAAAACATCTCAAATATTGAGTAAGAATCCCAATCACCTTCTCCGTCCCGCCATCAGTTTCCGGATGGTGCGCTGACGCTAAACATACTTTCACTTGCAAAGCCGCCATTAACTGTTTCCAAAAATTCTGCCGTAAACTGGACCCCACGATCAGAAACCACTCTATCAGGCAGTCCATGTAGACGGAAGATATGTTGCAAAAATAACTGAGCCGTAGTGCGGGACGATGGTAATTTCCGACAGGGAATGAAATGGGCCATTTTAGTCAACATATCCACTACCACAAGCACTGTTGTGAACCCCGATGAAGACGGTAAATGTGTCAGAAAGTCCATAGAGATCGCTCCCATGGTCTACTTGGAGTCGGCAAGGGTTGCAAAAGTCCAGGAGGTGCACCGGATGCTGCTTTCGCTTGCCACATTGAACGCAGAAGCGACGTAAGAAGACACATCATGACGAACTCGAGGCCACCAAAAAGTCCGAGTGACCAAATGCAAGGTCTTGTGTAATCCAAAATGACCAGCGGCTGGGTTATCATGACATTGTGTCATGATGAGAGCCCTCAACGGTCTGGTAGGCACATATAATAAACCCCGATATCGAAGCAGATCGTCTTCAAAAGACCATGGAGAAGTTGGGCCAATGTCCTCCCGTCTCTGCTGCGTCCACACATCCAAACGTTGCGCCTCTCGTAGTTGGGCCCGTAAATCTACCGGTTCCTGCAGTACGGCTAGAGATTCCGGTGGTAACACTGTCCGTAAGGAAGAGGATCTTCGGCATAAGTATACTCCGGTTTCGAGATAATGCATCCGCCCTCCAGTTCTGACCACTTGGAGCGTAAGTAACCGAGAAATTAAATCTGGCAAAAAATAACGACCAACGAATCTGCCTTTGATTCAATTTCCTAGCCGTGGTCAAATGTTCCAGGTTCCTATGATCTGTCCGAACCTCCACCTTGTGTCGAGCTCCCTCCAAATGATGTCTCCAAGTCTCAAAAGCAACCTTAATAGCTAACAACTCTTTTTCCCAAATGGTATAGTTGCGTTCCAAAGCTGTAAGCTTCCTAGAATAATAAGCGCAAGGAAACAAAAAGAGCGCCATCCTCCGAAGCTTGTAACAGCACTGCTCCGATAGCGACATTAGAAGCATCTGTCTCGACCACAAATGGGCGATCCGGATCAGGATGCTTCAATATGGGTTCAGTTATAAATGCTTTTTTCAAAGTGTCAAAAGCCTGTTGTTGTGGAGGCCCCCACACAAATGGAACCTTCTTACAAAGAAGCTGGGTTATGGGATCCATTATCTTCGCAAAACCTGGAATGAAAGTCCGATAATAGTTGGCAAATCCTAAAAAGTTGTTGCACATCTTTAACCCGACGAGGAGCTTCCCAACTACACAACGCCTCAACCTTTTTGGGGTCCATAGCAATGCCCACAGGAGAAATAATGTGTCCCAAGAATTCGATGAGCGACTGAAAAAAGAAACATTTTTCTAATTTAGCATAAAGTTTATGTTCCCGAAGACGCTGAAGCACTTGACGCACCTGCTGAAGATGTTGCTCTTTAGATTTTGAATAAATCAAAATGTCGTCCAAATATATGACAACAAACTTATCCAACATGTCTCGAAAGATATCGTTCATTAAATGTTGAAATACAGCAGGAGCGTTGGTCAAACCAAATGGCATAACGGTGTACTCGAAATGACCATAACGGGTGCCAAAAGCCGTCTTCCACTCGTCTCCCTTACGCATCCGAACCAAATTGTAAGCTCCACGTAAGTCAAGTTTCGTGAAAATTGTAGCTTCCGTAACCGCTCCAACAATTCGGAGATGAGCGGTAAAGGATAGCTATTTCTCACAGTGATAGCATTTAGCGTCTATAGTCACAACAAAGACGAAGTTCTCCCGACTTCTTCTTGACAAAGAGAACGGGTGCTGAAAGAGGGGATGACGAAGGTCGAATAAATCCCGAGCTAGATTTTTATTCAAAAATTCTCGAAGTGCAACTAGTTCAGGCTCAGACAAAGAATACAACCTCCCCTTTGGTAATGGAGCGTCCGGTATCAAATCCATACACAACAAGCGAAATTCTGCAACGTATTCTTGCAATGAGTGTTTACCTTGAATAATATCCCTCAATTTTCTGTCCACAGTTTGAGATTTAATTGGATTCTCAAACATAACGTTCATCTGTTGAATAAACCCTGGAAATCGTCCAGTAATGGACTATCTTGTACTAATAAGGAGTAGCCCATTTGGCAGCCTGCCCGGTTAACAAACTAATAATAAAGCCAATTTTAACTCGATCGGTTGGAAAATCCTCCGGCCTCACAGAAAAATACAATTGGCACTGACCCAAAAATGTTGAAAACATGTCCGTTTGCCCAGAAAATTTATCTGGCATAGCTATGAATTTTTCTCACAGGGGTGCAGGGGAACTCCAGCTGCAGCTGAAACAGTTTGAGAATTGGCAACTTGACGATAATAATTGTGTTACCTGATTTTGAAGGGATACGTTGCTCTGGAGTAATTGATTTATTTGCATCTGTTGCTGCTCCACCAATTGTTGCATTTGAGTTGAATCCATCGTTGCAAAAGATGGTCTGTTAGGTCCGAACAAAAATGTTATGTCCCACCTTCTAAAATAAACAGTTAAGGCTGAAAGCAGCAGTCCTTGTAAAGAAAGGCAGCAAACAGGAAAATGTTATGTCCCACCTTTTAAAGTAAACAGATAAGGCTGAAAGCAACAGTCCTTGTAAAGAAAGGCAGCAAACAGGAATTTTCACAGATAGCTCCAATAAGTAAAAGTTCCAACGAACTAAATCCAAGACTCAACAAGATTCTTCAGATCAAAATCCTTCACAAAATAATTCCAATAAGTAGAAGTTCCAATGAATTAAATCCAAATCCCAACAAGATATTTCAGATCAAAATCCTCCAAACTGTGCTCTTCAGTTCTCTCTTGCAAATAGACACTTTGTTCCGGACAAAGTGCAAAGTCATATCTCTCCCTTTATAGAGTAACTAATTAGTCTAATTGCTGGTCTGCTCTCCTACTGTATCCTCGTTGGTTCCTCCTTGTCAGGAGGCGTCTTGTCCTGACATCTACCCAGCAATCATCCAAATTATCATCTTCTTCACCTGAAGATAACATTTGTTCCTCATTATCACCCGTTCCCGGCTGACCACCTAATTGAAGGGTGGAGGAGTTTGAAGGTTCAAGCCGACCTTGCAAATCAAATGCATTCATCTCCTCCTCATCGTTAGAACTTGCTGATTCATATAAGTCCTCCTCGCTGGAGCTGTCATTCAAAAAACCTGTAGCAGATGCCGGAATCACAACATATATATATATATATATACAGTGTTTCTCATATAATAAGGCCGGGTCTTATTTTTTTTTGAGCCCCGAAAAAATGGCTAGGCCATCTTTTCGGGGGGGTGACTTAATTCCCACCCCTTGCATCTTCAGGCGGGCGGGCAGCGATGGCTTGGATGTTGGCCTCGGCATTGGTGGGGCACTTCATATCGGGTTCAACGCAGGCAGCACCATATCCGGGTGTGCAACAAAAGTACTTCCTAACGGCAAGCCCCCCCCCACCATTCCCCCCCATTTTGCATGTTTTAATATAGGCCTTAATTTGGGGGGAGGGCTTAATTTCATTTCATGCCTATAAAACATGCTAGGACTTCCTATTTGGGGAGGCCGTATTGTTGGAGAAACAGGGTGTGTGTGTGTGTATATATATATATATATATATATATATATATATATATATATATATATATATATATATATATATATATTAAGAACATAGTGTGTATTTTAAGAATGTACCAAGCAGAATTCGATTGGAAATTATGTACTATATTGAATGTTATAATTTTAAAGGCATAAATTGAAGTTTAAATAAGAGTTGAATGGATAAAATTAAAAAATATAATGGTGTCATACTCCAATTAGTAACTACAGGGGAAAATTTGCTTAATGAGAAAAGATAATATGAAATTGAAACAGGACAGACAAAAGTATAAATATAATGATTGGAAAGACATTGAAACTTAGAAAAAGATATATATTGAATGTAGATATGAGATAATTAAAAATAAAGTTGAGAAAACCAAGGGAGGGGAAAATTATGGAGAAAATGTTAACATAGTAATAAGATATGGAATAGAACACAAAGATGAATATGAAATTGAGTTTGTGTCTGTATGAAGAAGTGATAATCCGGGATCATGCTATTCTCAAAAAAAGATGTTTTATTTGTATTATGTTTTTGTGAAAACCCAAATAAAATTTATATTAAAAAAAATACACTGTTTAGTTGTAAGATGCTTTACAATTTATTCAACATCTTGCAATATTGAAGAACTTGAACCATAACTTCAAGTAATGGAACTTAGGAACAGCCACATTATCAGACAGGAGTTCATTCCATTAATCCTATTGTGGATACCTCCATATAAATTTGATCTGCATTCACTACAAATTGTCTATATTGGAATAATGGTTGGAAACCAATCAAGGAGAGATTTAACCTGGAAATAAGGAGAAACTTTCTGACAGTGAGAACAATCAACCAATGGAACACCTTGGCCTCTGAAGTTTTGAGAGTTTCATCACTTGAGACTTTCAAGAAGAGATTGGACTGCCATTTGTAAGAAATGGTGTAAGGTCTCCCACTTGGGTGGGGGATTGGTCTAGATGACCTACAAGGTCTCTTCCAACCCTGATTATCTATTATCTGATATCTGTCTAAGAAACCCCATACATATGAACTGTTTATAATGTTCTTGTAAGAAAACATTCATCGCAACCTGAAGTAACCCTGAGCCAAACAAGAGAGAAAGTTTCAGACAGAAACCAGTGGCAACCAGCAACAAACTGTTTATATTCACTGACCATATCTCAAAGATATCATAGTTGGCATGCTGACCTAGTAGGAAACAATGAGTGACCAGGTTATCCAGACGTGTTTATCAAAAATATTCAAGGCGCTGTAATATACATTGCCTTTTCTGTATCTTACTTTTCTAAAAGCCAAAGGTATATAAGTTTTGGTTCTGCTTTTATTCAGGGCTGCTCAAGGTTGCTCAGCAAATTGCTAATGCTTTGCAGAAGGTTGTTAAACACAGTTGTTGTTTACATGCTTAATAAATTTAACTTGTATTTTCAAAGAGAGGTGAACTTTAAGTAAGATAGATTTCACAATATTATCTTCCCTGAGTTCAAAAGATGGTTTTGTTGGAGAATCTTTAACTCATCTCTGACTCTAACATTTACATATCTACTTGAGATAGGAAGGGATTTAAAATGTTTATTTAATTTAATTTTTTATCCTACCTTTATTTTTTATATAAAAAACTAATAGAACATACTTAATATAGTCCTTCCTCCTCCTATTTTTACCCATGATAATAACCCTGTGAGGTGGGGTGGACTGAGAGAGAATGACTGGCACAAAATCACCCAGCCGGCTTTCATGCCTTACATAGCACTAGGACTCACCATCTCCTGGTGAACATGGTGCTTTAAACCATTAGACCAATCTGGCAGACACAAAAATTAAGCAGATTTAATAGCATTTGCAACCTTGGATTTGTTCTCTGTATTTTTGGTCTTCTTTCCTAATTTTCTTTCAATAATTTTATCAAAGTTTACAAATACAAAGCAAAAAAATAATGCAAATTAAGGAAAATACAAAAGATAAAAAGTAGAAGAATAGTGCAGAGATAGAAAGAAAAGGAAATTATATGAAAGATGACTCTTCCCTCCCTCAATGTACATATTTTAATCTTAATTTTTTAAAAATCCATTTTTAATTCAACTTTACCAGCTCTTCTAAGAAATAAAGTTATTATTTATTTTACAGAATTTATTCTGTACCCACTTATAAACAGATCCTTAAAACCTCATAATCCAATCCTGGTCATAAATAAATACCATTAATTAATAGGTTGGATTAATTTTGGCATCTTTTTTTCCATATCATTCTTACACTCCTACACTCTGGTATTTTTAAATTCATTTTCAGATCTACAGCATCATTTTTAAAAACTCCAAATCCACATTCAAATCAATCTCAGTTGGATATCACTGTTTTATGTTCTCTTCACAAGGAGATCATGGATGAAACTTGTTGGCAATCCTTGACCTCTCCTTGATCTGCAGAGGAATTCCAAGGAACCAATACAAGCTTCTATTTCTGCTACAGTTTCTCCACCAAAAACAGAGCTGTTTTCAGTCCACCATTGTTGTCTCTGCATGTTCCTTCTTACTGATATGATGGATTTTGATGTAAAAACTGTCCCTAGTTACTCTCACACTTCATTTTCTTGATATCATTCCTTAATATAATCGCAGCTACTCTGTAAAATAAACACAGAATGCTAAACATCAACAGGTTTCCAGGTAATAGATGAAAATTAATTGTTTGGGGATAAATCATTTAGTTTTGATATTCGATGCTTGACTCAAAATTCCTTTATGTCATGTTTTTTATGTCTTCTGTATGTCTATGTCTATCCATACTGCAGAAGTCTTGGGTGTGTCTAGTCTAAGATCAAGCAAGAAACTATTTATTTTGCATAAATATAAGCTTGATGGATGTTGCAATTTTATTAAAAAAAAAAAAACCCAAGGCAGATCAGTATCTCCACTGTGGAAATTTCTATTGGATGAATCACTTTCATAAGAACTTTTCTGCCATTTACCCTGACCTTAAGAAAGAGTTACTGTAGCTGTTTGGTGCTGATTCTTAATTCCTTCATCTCACTAAAGAATTAAGCTGTAAATACATCATCTCTTGTGTGTGTAAAACAGTTCTTGAGTTGCATTCCCTGACCTGACTTAATGAGAAATAACTAACATAGTTGGTTGTTAACAAGCTTCTATAACACTGCACCTTAAGTAATATTTTAATTAAAACATATATGTATAAGTGAATAATATAAATTGCTGGGAGCTTTTTTTAAAAAATACTATTCATTGAGCATCCTTTGTTCCCGGAATTGAAGAGTAATTGCTTTGTTCCTGAATCTCTGATCAGACCTGATTAACTGTTAGTTAATTAGCTGTTTATTGAAGAGCTCTTTAGATTTCCAGATTTTTCTATTTAGCAACAGAGATTTAATCAGAATGTCCCAGGCTGCTGTCTTTAATTTTACTGCTTGTGGTCCCTTAACAGCTCTCTGAGGTGCAACCAGTGTTATTCGCTGTATTTAAAACAAAACTTTCTTAGCCAAAAAGAATTGAACACACATTTGTATAGAATTTTATTTTTGCATTTTATTGCCAGTTGTTTGTTTAATGGATTTTGTTGTGTTAGGTGCAATGTTTTCAACCTGGTGTCCTTCAGATGACTTACATTGAACAGATTTTAGTCTATGACATCTGGAATTTGGCAAGTGAAAGAGAATGATATAAAATCTTGAGTGGCACTTTTAAAATCTACGCATTGACAAAATTTATCTCTGTCTATTACAAAACATCACAGTGCTTGGATCCAGATATACTACGTTGCTACATTATGACATTCTGAGTTCTTGGTAAGAAATTGATGTGTATGAATGTCAATATCAGTTTTTTTTAAAAAGACCTGTCAGTTCTCACTTTTGTGTATAGAAAAATAATAATGCATCCCATAATGATATTTTTAACACCACAAACACCAATCTGACTACCCCATATCCTTAGAAAGGACACAAAATACAATTTCATGACAGGGGCTTTTGGGTATGGCAAACTTTGAGGACAGCAGTAAGTAGACAGACTTTACTGAAATATGTCATAACTTCTAATAGACGTTAAGCAGCTGATGTTAAGCAAGATTTACCAAAAAGATTTGAAAACAAGTTGCAGAGAAAGAGAAACTTCAAAAACTGGCTGTATCGGGAGAATATAGAATATATGCAAAAACATGAATGAATAATTTCTGTTGTTCTCAGTTGATTCTTCCCATCTATTTTGCATTATACAGAACCAATCTTGCATTATTCTTTCTTCTGTTTGATATGTTTTCTTTCTCTTTCACTCTCTTTGGCTGAGAACAATCTGGTTGTGACTATTAATCTGTCTTCTAAATTACCATACCCATAGAAATAATAACACAAGTGACATTATGTGGTATGAGTTAGCTATCAAAACACAGAAAACTATGAACTCTCAAAATATTTTAATACCACATCACTCATTCCTCAAAAGAAGAATCTCCATATCAGAGTATTATTTCAACATAGCTATGAATTTTATGCAAAGATAAACATATTTAACTTAAAATAATTAAAAACTTTTCCCCAACTATGCTATTTATTCTTTTTACTAAGCATAATTCTAATTAGCTTTGCACTGTTCCATAATCACACCAGAAAAGTTCAGATATAAGTTTTAATTGCTCATTTTCTTGGAAAAAGTTATTCAGATGCTGCTGTAGTTTTCCAGACATTACCTAGCTCCTTTGATCTTACGCTGCTATGAAATATCTTGTTGTATTATTTTCATCTCAGGTCCAGATATCTTATTTTGAAGCCTATGAATTTCCAACTTCAACATGCATTTCCATTCAGCTTTGACCTGGAAAAATCCAAAAAATATAATGGCTCCTTAAATTCATCACTGTTTGTTCAGTTTTCAACAAGTTTCATTTTTTGTTCATAGCAATAGCAATTAGATTTATATACCGCTTCACAGAGCTTTACAGCCCTCTCTAAGTGGTTTACAGAGTCAGCATATTGCCCCCAACAATCTGAGCTCTCAATTTACCCACCTCGGAAGAATGGAAGGCTGAGTCAACCTTGAGCCTGATGAGATTTGAACTGCCAGATTGCAGGCAGCTGACAGCAGAAATAGCCTGCAGTACTGCACTCTAACCACTGTGCCACCACAGCTCATAATATCTCAAGACTTCACAAAAACGTTTGACAATGTCCAAATACAAAATATGTTTTCTTGTTCATTTTTAGTTCCTCAAACATACTGTATATACACCCAAACTTACCCAATTAACTTAGTCTATGATGTAATTATATTGTCAACTATGGAATTCATCGCTGCCACACAGTTGAAGAATGTGGGAGGGGGTGATGTAAGTTTGAGTAGCTCTTAGTAGGCAAAATATATTATTTTGATAGTTCAAGGTTACAGAATGTGATGCAGAGAAGAATAAAACTTACTGTGGGATTGGTGTACATGATCTGGTGATGAGGGAAAAAAGAGGGGGGTTGTAGCTTGGGACTGTGTGGGGATGCCGGGAAAAATCAGTTCTGGACTTCCCCAGTATGTGCCAGGTACTGTTCCAATAAAAGTGCTTTGAGATGGTGTATGTCTTGGAGTTACTGGAAGGAATGGATTTTCTCTGGAACGCTGACATATATCATTATAAGGCATTAGACTATTATATGCAACTAGTCTCCAATTAAATAAGCATATAAAGAAATAAACTATCACAAGCAGTTTGTGTCTAGAGACATTTGAGTGAATTTCACACGTACGATTGATACAAAACACGTACGATTGATACAAAACAGAAAGCTTACATAACTACTAGGCTATATCAAGAGTTGTAATTTTGAATTAAGGAAAACGTTAATAATATATTATCTATCCCATGTGCATAAATAAAAACTAATCAAGAGGGAAGTGGTTTGCTATTCTATGAAAAGAAATGTTTTATCTTTAAAATGAGCATCCAGAGAAAACCCCTTTAGAAGAGTGATGTAAAAACAGTGTCACACAAAGAAAACCGACCATTAAGCATTTAAATTTGAAAATTAACATCATTATAAATGTGTAAAGTCAGCAAATGAAGTAATAGGAAAAATAACAGTAGCAGTAATAGCAAAGAAAAAAGGCCATCACAGCAATAGAAACTAATTTAGACAACAGAACTCTGCATTTCTTCCTTTTTAAAAATTGATTCATTAGTTGAATTCCTATATTTATTTATTCACAAGAGCAATTAAGAGCAATTAAAGTAATCTCTTTCACTGTTCAAGATGTTTTAATCGTGCTGTTTGTAAAATAAGCCTTGTTGCTGACATATTTGTCACCAAGGTTAAAAGGATATATTGCCTAAATGGAATGAAAGAGGAAGCTATAATTTCAAATCAATAGTCTTTAATACAGATTGCTCTAATTAGATTTGAAGAGTAAAAAGACTGTTCTTCAAAGAAGTAAATTAGCTTGCTGTGTATGTTCAAGATGAAATAGCCCTTAGGCCTGGTACATGCAGGGGTGACCTTACCTGCTCTGCATGGAGTCTGTCTCCAAGTTCTGCTCTCCAACCAACACACCGCAGGGCCAGCAGCTTCACAACAGGTTCCTTTATTCTAATTATTTTACCAATGCATGAAGAGACTCCATCTCCTGAGAAGTTTCATGTAGAACTCCAGCACCTTAAAAAAAAGGGGTGGTGGTGGCAGGAGAAGGTATTAGTAGGAAAAAGAAAATTGAACTGCAAGTTTTCTCCAATCTATCTACATATATACACATATAGCACACAAATGAATATATATATATATACACACACACATATACATACATACATACATACATACATATACATATATATATATATATATATATATATATATATATATATATATATATACATACATACATACATACATACATACATATATATATATATATATAACACACATACATGTAAGTCTAAAACTTAAGAAAACAGTTTTAAGCTGAATGGTATTCCATTTTACTATATGTATCTGCCATCATCAGGCTTCTGTATTGTGTTGTAAAGCCTGATGTGGCAGATGAAAACTTAATCATGACTGGAAAAAAACATACATGTAAAACACACACACACACACACACACACACACACATGTATACATGTATACATGTATACATATACATATACATATATATATTCGTAGATTTTCATGGGTACAGGTATGCAGGTTTTGGCTTGTTCGGGTTTTTTCCTGTGTAAGATTGAGAGTATCTTGGCGATGTTTCGATGAGGTCCCACTTGCCATCTTCAGGATGGTGCTTTCGGCTTCGTGCTTGTGCAAGCAAAGCGTGATTGGAGCTGCTGTCTCTCTATAAATACTGGTAGGGAGGTGTGGTGTGCTGGCTCTGTTGTAAGCAGGCTGGTTGGCTGTGTTGTTATTTCTTGATTGGTTGATGGAGTTGATGTTTGCAGATTGGTTGGCTTTTTCGTAAGAAGCTGTGTGGCTGAGGTACTGGCTGTGTGTCTATCAGCCTCCTGTGCCTGGGTAATGGGCTGTGTGATGACCTTCTGAGTTTTATTTTTGTGACATCCTGGGTCTTGTGCTGTAATCTCCTGGGTCGTTGGCTGTGTTGCAACAGCCTGAGGTTTTGTGGTGTAACCTCCTGAGTTCCGTGATGTGATATCCTGAGTGGCTGTGATGTAACGTTCCGGGTTTTGGTTTGGCTCTGAGTTTGAGGTCTGGCTATATGTTCATAGAATGTGTCAGTTTGCTTAGTTTGGGGGTCAAGGGGTGTGGCAGCTTGTGATACAGCCATGGTCTGGTTTCTGGATGGTGGTTGCTTTTCGTCTGTAGGATGGGTTTGGGTTTGAGTCTGGTGAGGGAGATTGGTGGTGGCATCATGTGTTGTTTTGGGTCCAGTGTTGGTTTTCGTGGCTGGGACTTGTTTGTTGATAAGGGCTAGTTTCCAGATGTCTGGTAGGCAGGAGGTCTCGTCCTGTTTATTCATGTTATGGGGGTGTTTCTCTATTTCGATGGCTTCCCTGATTATTCTCTTGTTGAAGTGTTCAGTATTGGAGATTAATTTGGTTCCCACAAAATTAATTTCATGTCCTGTGGCTCTAAGGTTCTGGAAAAGAGAGGAAGTATTTTCTTCTTTTCTGACTGCTTTCGTGTGTTCTGCGATGCGATGTTCTGAGCAATTGTTGTATGGTATTTCATAAACTCCTTGGTTTTCTAGCTGGATCTTGTCTTTGGGGTTTCTTAGGATGTTGGCTATTTTTTGGTCAGTGCTGAAGGCTGTCCTGATATTGTGTTTGTGGAAAATTTTGCTGATTTTATCTATGGTGCCTTTGATGTAGGGGAGGAGGGTGATACTGTTGTCCTGTTTTGTGTATCGGTTTTTGGGAGGTGTCTCCCTTAGGATTAGGTTGGTAATTGTGTTTCTTTGGAATCCATTGGAAATTAATATGTTGGTGAGAGTGTGTAATTCTGTTCTCAGGTGGTCTTTGTCGGCTAGACGTTTAGTTCTGGACATGGTTCTGGAACCAAGACCCTCATCAACAGAACCAAACGTACTCTACTTTGCTCTATTGTAGCAGAGCAAAAGCCAAGAGTTCAAAGGAACTGCCTGCAGAGCTCAGAGACGGGATTCTTGTAAAGCAGTTCTTGGGAACGCTACAATAAAATTTCTGCTGCACTAAAGATTCCTGAGAGCACAGTGGTTTCCATAATTCTTCAATAGATGAAATTTGGCACAAGGACTCTTCCAAGAGCTGGTCGTCAGTCAAACTGAGCAATCATGGGAGAAGGGCCTTAGTAAGAGAGGTGACTAAGAACCCAAGGGTCACTCTGACTGAACTCCAGAGATCCTGTGTGGGAATGGAACAGAGTTCCAGAAGGACAATCATCACTGCAGCTTTCACTGATCTGGGCTTTATGGCAGAGTGGCTAGACGGAAGCCTCTCATCAGTGTAAAACACACGAAAGCCCACTTGGAGTTAGCAAAAAAGCAACTGAAGGACTCTCAGACTGTGAGGAACCAGATTCTCTGGTCTGAGGAAACCAAGATTGAACTGTTTGGCCTCAATTCTAAATGTTATGTCTGGAAGAAATCAGGGATCACCTGCTCAATATCATCCCAACAGCGAAGCATGGTGGTGGCAGCATCATGCTGTGGTGTTTTTCAACAGACTGGGAGACTGGCAGGGTTGAGGGAAAGCTGAATGGAGCAAAGTACAGGGATATCCTCAATGAAAACCTGTTCCACAGCACTTAGGACTTTAGACTGGGCCAAGGGTTCACTTTCCAACATGACACAATCCTAAACTCATAGCCAAGACAACAGAGGAGTGGCTTAAGGACAACTCTGTGAATGTCCTAGAGCCCAGCCATAGCCCTGACTTGAATTCTACTGAACAGCTCTGGAGGGACCTTAAAAATGGCTGTCCACTGATGGTTGCCATCCAACCTAACTGAGCTTGACAGGATATGCAAGGAAAAATGGCAGAAAATCCCCCAATCCAAGTGTGCAAAGCTTGTCACATCATACCCAAAAATACCCAAGGTAATTGCTGCCAAAAGTTCTTCAACAAAGTACTGAGTAAAGGATCTAAATACTTATATCAATGTAATATTTCAGTTTTTTCTTTTTAATAAATTTACAGACATTGTTAAAATTATGTTTTCACTTTGTCATTAAGTTGTTGGTTGTTGTTTCCTTGTGCTCAGCTCCTAAGTACCTCCTAAACTGGGTAAATCAGCATACCTGTTGACTGACAAGGGGCAATCTTAGTAGCTGTGAAACTGAATTTGTGTCCTTGTTGCAGTGATTGTTGGCTGAGCAGGGACAAAAATAACCAGGAAACAATTGAAGTCTGGGAAATGGGTCCCTTATCAATCAACAGGAGTGCTGATTTACCACCAGTTTACCAGGTACTTAGGAGATGAGGGTGCACCAGCACAAGGAAGCAATAACCAATGACTTAATAGCTGGCCATCAGCACTCCAATTAACAACTAAAATCCACACACAAGCAAGCACTACACAAATGCTATGCACACATAGAGACAGAAGTTCCATGAGGATGGGCACCACTACAAGTCTGAAAGATGGAAGACTAAATATCTGATCCCAGTGACTGACTCAGATTGGATCCTTTTTAGTTTCTATGTAGAATGTCCCAGTGAAAACCCCACAACAGTGAGAATGTTTAACGCTTATAGTGGATATTGATACCATCATCATCGTTGTTGTTGTCATCATCATCATCCATGGTAAGTCATACAAGTTTATTAACTATTTTAGGCAGTCAGAACATGCTTAAGTTTAAAACCCCCAATATTTCAATTATTAAGTATTTATGATAGATTTGATAAATGGAGAATGCTTGAAATTATATAACTCTTCTGCATCTATTACTTAGTATCTGCTTACTTTTACACCTCACTGAATTTATTGCCTTTTCTACTGATCCAGAAAAAAGTTGGAATATAAATTTGAGCTTTAGTGAAAATCATAGCAGGATCTAAGTGTCTGTTCAATGTTTCTGAGGTCAGAAGAAACAAATCAATGGCAAAATATAACACTAAACCCTCATAAAAATGAGGTGAAGAGGGTAACAATGAAACCAATTTCAAAATCGAATTGCTGCAGCAGAAGACACACACAATCTGCTAATATTTCAGTAAGAGAAAAGCAGGGCCATCTTTTCCATTTATTTATTTATGTCATCTTGTAAACAAAGAAATGCACATCAATGTTTAGGGAATATTTCTTTATTTGACCAACAATATGAAATATTAAAAGAAAAATGCAGCCAGCAGTTAAGGATGACAAAAGATTGTAAATATAGCTTGCAATGCAGCAATGTTGAAAGAGCCAGGAAACATAAGGTATGGGGAAGAGAGAATGATTTGTGCTCATAGCAATTGAAAAAGGGCTCCCAATTGGCACTTCTATATTTAGAAACTCAATGGATCATTTAGCATTAACATCAATCAGTGCTGTAGAATAGTGCCCTGCACGTTTTAGATCAATGCTCAATCGTATTACAACTGGATGAATCACTAACTGCATTTAAAAGCAACAATTGAATATTAATATATTATTCAATATCTAAAATTTATTTATTTGTACTTCATATTTCTTAACTGCCTATCTCCTCAGAAAATGAAGTTGTGTATATGTCTTTTCCTGCCTCTACAGCTGTGAGGACTCAGGAATCCTATTGCCAATGTGCAAAAGCACTCTGCTAACAGTGGAAGTTTGCTACTATCTGTAAAGGCGACTTCAGAGCTGTGCTTACACTATTGTACTACCACATTGTAGCAGTGGGACAGGTAGTTCAGCTGGGCAGCCTAAAGGAGCTACACTCTTTCCTTTACTTGTCCCAAGCAACAACTTTTGTTGCCATTACACTGCACTTTCATATTTTGTTTCAGTATAATGGTATAACTATGCACTATTAATAAGTGGTTGTGCACAGTAATAGAATATACATAGTACACAGCATTCTTAGCACTGGTATGTAATGAAAAAATATCCTAAAGGGAAGAATAATGAAACAGAATAGAAATGATAAGAATCAATAAATATTCATAAAACTCATATTGGTCACTGAAACAGAAAACTGACATTGACTCAAAATGCAAATCTAATTTAACTATATATAATGCATAGTCCTTATTTAATTGCTCTCCACCACAACCTGGATGTAATTCTATTAAACATTCTTGCAACTCACGATCCTTTTGAGGTTTATAGCTTACATTATTATTGTCAAATGGAGGAAGTGAGACAGTTCTCTTTGTCTCTGCTTCAGTTGTTTTGGTTTGTGCTCTTCCACCACATTCTGTCTCATCACTCAAGCATTCACATATAAGGCAGAGGTCTGTTCTATTTACTGTTTTCAGGGAACAAGTATATATAAGTTTTTTTTCTTCTTCTAATGCATCAGTTATGGGTATTGTCCTGACAACAAAACCAATAGTAAATTGGAATCAGCTAAGGTCATAAAGTTTGAGCTTCAAAAATCCAGCGGACTTTGTTGCTAGATGGCAACAAAGAAAATCAGGTAATTCTCTTGTTGCCATTGGGGGTCACCCCAATGTTGCTCATGGCCATCTCAGCCCCAATCATAATGACTATTCTTGTCTATTTCTTATCTCTTTTCTATAAAATTTCATACTTACAGTGGCAGTTATGCTTAAAAGTATCTACAGACTATACTGGGAATTTACATATTTGACTTAAGGCATCCTTTGAATATTTTTGCATTTTCATTTGTGAGGTCTGTGAAATGCAGCAATAAGTTGCTTCCATAGAACATTTATTTCTCTCTCATATACCTCTAAAATAGTTTAAAATTGACCCACATAATCTTCAAAATACTAGAAACCCTCTGAAAACTGCATGTTCCTCCAGCTGACCAAAAGGAGTATATAAACAAATAAGTTTATGAAGTCAGACAAATCTCTACATCTTCATTTCACAAACATTTAATAACACCAGTGCCCTTTATCAACCACATTTTTGCAAAAAAAGAGAGAATCGTTTATAGAAACCTGATAGTCCAACTATATTTTAAAACCCTATTGACATCTGTAAAGGTGGCACAATAGTTCAACACTCTGAAATTAACTTTCCCTTAGCACTGCTAACCAGTAGAGGCTGAAGGCTGCAATAACCCCTGAAGTATAGAAAATGGGCCCATCAAATTAAAGTAAAACGTGCATGTGTGTGTATGTTGTAGCCTTTGAGCCATTCAGAACAACTCTCTAAGGATTAGATTTAATGATTACATGACTATCTAAATGTCAAAGTTGGATTGCAGTTATCCAGTCATCAGCAATTGGAAAGAGAAATCAGGATCTGAGATCAAACTAGAAGACAGAATCAAAGACCAGAAACATAAGAGAACTGGAACTTGTTTATCCCAGTAAAATTCCACTTCAGCAAGAAGACTTTTTATATACTCTTTCCTGCCTGGAAAGAGCCAAGAACCAATGTGAACCAAAGACAGTTCACTGAAAAGCTGTAATGATAAGATTTACTACATAGGGCAGTTTCTGATATTTATTTCTTAATATTAATAGCTGCTAACAATTAGGAGAAAAGTGATATCCTCATGAATATCTTAAATCTGAAGGTAAAACCATATGTCTTGGATACTCATATGTGAATTGGACATTTCTTTTCTTTTTCATGGAGTAGTTGCTTTCACATAACAAACCTCTTTGTATTTACTCACGAGTAAGTCCTATTGAACTTTTTCTTTAAAAACGGTGTTAATCCCTTAATACTTTGCATTATTATTAAACATAAAATGTATGGAAACAGAATAATTTAGAGAACAGAGCAGGAATAGGTGCTGTGACCTTCCTTTTATTTTTACAACTGTAAGCAGCGGTAGCTAGAATTAGTAGCAGTAACAGACTGGAAGAGATACTTCCATAACATCTGGAGGAATATAAATACTCAGTCCCTTGCATGAAACATAGAGAAAGGGCATGTAAGGACCTCAGCTTGAGCTTTCATACTTCTAAAACATATACTTCTCAGTTTTTACTATTTGATGTATACATCCTGTTTGGTAATTAGTAGTTGTTACTATTGTAATTATTATTACATTTTTATTCTTTTTTTAAATTGGCCATCCTACATTAATTGTGTCCTATTAATTGATAGAATTCCATTTTAGTTTGCTTTTGTAAAAGCCTAAATAAACAATTATTAAAAATAATATCTTCATCCCTTGTAAAATTCTGATATTTAAAGTTGGCAGACACAATGGCATTCAGTCTTACACAACATACCGATCATAAGGTTTTGGGTTTTTTTTAGATATTGCTTACATACAAAAATTTTAAAGAAATGTTGGAATCCATATTCCAAATCTAAACCTGAGCTTGTTACTACATCCAACGGTTATGTGCATAACAAAATTATTGACTGCAACTTTATTCCACAATAAAATACTGGCTTGTTTATTCAGATATATTTTGGAACCTCCAAGATGCGGTAGAGGCTTATGCAGTCTACAGGCCATGAATGCCCAGAACATGGTATAATATTACATATTATAATTCTAACATATTACCTGCACACATAAACATATTTTATTGCTTAAATTAGTGAGTCCTTAGTACATTATGGAAATTTGCACTGTGTTTACATGACATTGAATATGTTGCTATTATTTCTTTAGTGTCTCAGATTGTATGCTGATCTTTGATTATAATAATTTTTTATTTTTAAACAAACTATTCATAGAAAGTGCCTATTGCCTGAAGCTATAATTTTAGCAGATTTACAGGTACAGTTTTTGTGATACAAGCAGTAAAAGATGCAATTGACTCAGCAGAGCTTTCAGAGTACATTACACAACCTATAATTCAGTTGAAGTAGTGCCAGGAATCCTTTATAATATATACACTATACAAAATTTTCTGATTTGTGCTGGCAGGAAGTTTCTGGAAATTGTAATGAAACTTTCACGAAGCTTCCATTTGACTGAGAACACCAAAATAACTTCAGTATGGATGAGCTTTAGATTTGGCCATCAGAGAAAAGTTAGAATATGTGGTTAAAGAGAATAAACAAAATACTTTATCTCTTTCTGTTGATTCTCACTGTAACACTCAAATATAGTTTTTTGTTTCATGGAGTTTTAGTAACAATGAATTATGTAATTAAATCTCAAATTGTTCTTCATTTTTGTTAGAAGTTTGATTTAACCTGAAATCCTTTACATAACTTTTAAAAGTAAGGGTCAGGAAGCAGATCTATGATTGAAACCTTTAAATAACATAGTATTGTATGTTAATGATCTAACAGATCACTAGAACACATGGGTTATTTGAATTCTTAGTACAAGAGATATGTTTCCTTTTTTTAGCTAATAGTTGTTGTTCTGCAGCATTCACACAATTCACTTTACAAGAACATTTATATATAAATCAGTTTGCCAATGAATAACCTTTGATCCAAGATGGCGCCAATGACGGCTACCTTGGTGAAATGCTCTCTAATGGTTTCTTTATTCTTTATTATTATCTGCAATTCACTATGGATTTCATACTCACGAGACCATCTGCTCAGAATTAGGCAATGTTTCCTTAAGGAACAGCTTTCTGATTCCTCACACACACCCCGCCCATCTTTGCAAACATGGAGGAGATTCTAACTAATTTCCCAGTGCTATGGATTACAACAAACAAAGCAAAGAAGCAGCAGCACTGAAAAAGGAGACCAGGTAAATGAATTTTAAACAGACTAAGGAATGGGGGGGGGGGGGAACCCCGTCTCCCTTCAATCTTTCTGACTAATTCACAATCACTTGCTAACAAGATGGATGAAATACATCTCTTAAATAGATGGAATTCTTATTTCTACAATTCAGCAGTTCTTTGTTCTACTGAAATCTGGCTTAATGCAGAAAATTCATGGGGACAACACCATTTACATCCCAGGATTTCAGATATTTAGATCAGACAGAATTGAAGAGACATCAGGTAAAACAAAGGGTAGAGGATTATGTTTATATATCAACAACAGCTGGTCTGAGGATATAACTATAATATATAAATTCTGTGATGAAAATTTAGAGTCTTTACATATCAACTGCAAGCCATTTTATTCTCCATGTGAGCTTTCCTCATTTCTCCTAATAGCTGTGTATGTTCCTCCACAAGCTTGGGTAAACAAGGCATTACAAACTCTTGCAATCAAATTATGGAGGCTAAAGCCAAACACCCAAAGTCCCTTCCCATCATTTTCAGGGATTTCAATCAAGCAAATTTAAGGAAAGAGCTCCCAGAATATTTCCAGTATGTGAATTGTCCCACCAGAGACAAAAATACTTTAGACCACTGCTACAGAACAATAAAAGATGTTTATAGGTCTTTACCACGAGCAGCTGTGGGACACTCTGATCACTGCATGATTCACTTTGTACCTGCCTACAGACAAAGACTTAAAACCATGAAACCAACAATTAAATCAGTGAGGACTTGGTCTAATGAGGCAAAGCTGAAGCTCCAGGCTTGCCTTGATTGCACTGATTGGAATGCTTTTGAAGATACCTCTGCAGACCTAGATGAGCTCACAGATACTGTAACATCATATGTCAGCTTCTGAGAAGACTTATGTGTACCAACAAGGAACTTGTAAATATATAGTAACACTAAACCTTGGTTCACAGCTAAACTTAATCAGCTACATCATTCCAAAGAGGAAGCCTATAGAAAAGGTGACAGAATGCTATACAATCAGGTCAGAAACATATTAACAAGAGAGATCAGAGCAGCAAAAAGAAGCTGCTCTGAAAAGATAAGGAATCAGTTCTCAACAAATGAACCAGCAAACATGTGGAAAACTCTTTAAAACATCACTGGCTTCAGCAAACCTCCTTCCCAGGCAGAAGGAAATCAACAACTAGCAGATGACCTGAATGTGTTTTACTGCAGGTTTGAAAGGAAACTACAGCCACCTATCTCCACAACTCCCATCTCAAACACACCAACAACAGCTAAGCCTCCTACAACTGGCCCCAACCCATTGGGCTCACAATCTCTGGTGATCATAGAAAAAGAAGCGCAAGATCTATTTCACAGACAAGAGCTAGGAAAAGCACCAGGGCCAGACAAGATAACTCCTTCTTGCTTAAAAGTCTATGCTGACCAATTGGCCCAAATCTTCACCCGAATCTTCAAGAGATCACTAGAGATGTGCTATGTTCCTTCCTGCTTCAAATGTTCTACCATAATCCCAGTGCCAAAGAAGCCCTCCATCAAGGAACTGAATGACTACAGACCAGTTGCTCTAACACCTGTAGTTATGAAAACCTTTGAAAGGCTAGTGCTGTCCCACCTGAAAACCATCACAGATCTGCTGTTAGATCCCATGCAGTTTGCATACCAAGCAAATAGATCAACAGATGATGCTGTCAATATGGCTGTGCATTACATCCTACAACACCTTGAATCTCCAAATACCTACACAAGGGTCCTCTTTGTAGACATCAGTTCAGCATTCAATACCATCATTCCAGACATTCTTCTAACTAAATTAAACCAACTAGCGGTACCTGAACACACTTGTAAGTGGATCATAAGCTTTCTAACAGACAGGAAGCAGCAGGTGAAGCTGGGCAGAATCATATCTGATACCTGTACAATTAGCACACACCCCCAAGGCTGTGTACTTTCTCCACTTCCCTTCTCCCTATATACCAATGACTCTCTCAAATGATCCATCTGTTAAAATACTGAAGTTTGCTGATGACACAACAGTGATTGGTCTCATTCAAGGCAACGATGAATCTGCATATAGACAGGAGGTTGTACAACTTGCCTCATGGTGTGACCAGAACAATCTGGAATTGAACATACTCAAAACTGTAGAAATGGTGATAGACTTTAGAAGAAACCTTCCCATACTACCACCTCTTACAATACTAGAAACACAGTATCAACAGTAGAGACCTTCAAATTTCTGGGTTCTATTACCGTATTTGCCGGCGTATAAGATGACTTTTTTGCCCCGAAATACATGCCTCCAAGTGGGGGGTGCGTCTTATACGCCGGTATATCCACTGCCGGCTTGGATGCTTGTTGGACGCAGCGAAGGCGCCTCTGGCTTCCTGGATCCCCTGCGTCGCTCCGCTTCATCCCGCTCGCCTCGCTCCGCCCGAGGCTGCAGCCTTCCTGCTCTTCCCACGGCCCCTGGCACTCTGCCCTGCCGCTGCAGCCCCGGGATTTCTGAGGGCGTTTCCGGTGGTGGTGGGGGTCGTCTTATACGCCGGGTCGTCTTATACGCCGGCAAATACGGTATATCACATGACCTAAAATGGACACCTAACATCAAAAACATCACCAAAAAAGCACAACAAAGAATGTTCTTTCTGCGCCAGCTCAGAAAGCTCAAACTGCCCAAGGAGCTGCTGATACAGTTCTACAGAGGAATTATTGAGTCTATCATCTGCCTGGTTTGGTTCTGCAATCCAGCAGGACAGACACAGACTTCAGAGGATAATTAGGACTGCAGAAAAAACAATTACTACCAACCTTCCTTCAATCAAGGACCTTTATACTGCATGAGTCAAAAAGAGGGCTGTGAAAATATTTACAGACCCCCTCACATCCAGGACATAAACTGTTTCAACTCCTTCCCTCAAAACGACACTGTAGAGCACTGCACACCAGAACAACAGGACACAAGAACAGATTTTTCCCTGAAAGCCATCACTCTGCTAAACAAATTATTCCCTCAACACTGTTCAACTATTCCAAAGTCTCCACTACTACTACTATTAATCTTCGCATCACTCCTTATCACCCCTCCCCTCCCACTTGTGACTGTATGGCTGTAACTTTGTCGCTTGTATCCTTACGATTTATATTGACTGTTTCCTAGTATGATTTGATTGCTTATTATACTCTATGACTATCATTAAGTGTTATACCTTATGATTTTTGACTCTTGATGAATGTATCTTTTATGTATACTGAGAGCATTTGCACCAAAACAAATTCCTTGTTTGTTCAATCACACTTGGCCAATAAAGAATTCTATCTATTCTATCTATCTATCTGTCATACCTTGGAATATGTGAAATCAAACTCCATTGTTCCATGTAAGCTAAAAATGCTTTGTAGAATTTACCCCACAGCACATAAGGAAAAAACAATAATTCAAAGAGGGCACACAAACAAATGCAAAAAAAATGAAAGAGGAAGAAGTGATAGGGATCTTCTCATTGACAAATCTGTCTTCTAAAAAAAGGAAAAAGAGAGACCACTATTCAAACAATTTGCAATTTTCTTACATAATTTGAGATACATGGTGGATAGAATGTCACATTTAATTCAAGCCACATGCAATGAGGAACAGATTTTAACTCCTGTAGGTCAAGATGGGGGAAACCTTAACCCTGCCAGTTGTTTTTGCATTTTTTCCCTCCAAATAAAAAGTTGGAGAGAAAAAATGGCCATTTATCTCTGCTTTTTGTCCCTCTTTTGGCAGTTAAATGCTTTTGATGTTTCCTGATGTTTAATAAATAAAAATTAAACTATATCTTTGTTAGCCTAAATAAGTAGCCCAAGTGCTTGTTCTAATATAGGATTGACAGGGAACTCAGAGTTGACACCAAATTGATGTCACATCAATCAATCAATCAATTTTCCAATAGGAAGATCATGCCTTGAGAGATGCCATCCACCCAGTGAAGAGAGGGACAAAAAAGCATCCAAGAACAAAAGAAGATCAAAGTTCTGTCAGCTATTGTCAGCTAAGTATTATCTAAAGATCTTAATTAAATCAATGTGGAATTGTGAAGTTACACATAAAGCTAAATCCTAAAATAGACACACAAACTATGACAGTAAAATAAGCTTTGTTAGTGTAAGCAGAGAAATAGTGAATCATTGAACAGTACAATAATTAAAATACAATAAATAATAAATAAAAATTATTCAGGATCTGTATATTTACTTTGATTGTATGGCATGTATAGAACTATCTCAAAGTCAAACTCTTAGAGAAACTGAAATTTATGTTCTAGCACAGAGCTGTCAAACTGGCCATGCCCACGCCTGGTTTAGCAAAGGGGAAAAAAGTCCTGATACATCATGTGATGCTGCCATGATGATGTGAGTTTGACACCTCTGTTCTAGCATTAAATCATCATCACAATTCCTCCATGTTTCCCATGACAAGCTCCACTGGCTATTGGTAAACCTCTGGGTGCAGTTCAAGATCATGGTTATTGTCTATAGATTCATATTTTATTTGAGCATATTGTTCAAGATAGATTCTTAAATTAAACAACTAAACATGATACATTTCACAAATACACGCCTAAATTCTGGTGCTGCTACGTGGATAACACATTTGCCATCATCTAGAAATACTGAACTCCATTTCCTGGACATACAATTCACAATGGAGGAAAAAACAGCAAGGTTTTTTTAGGTGTACTTGTCAAAAGACAAGAGGTTTTTTTAGGTGTACTTGTCAAAAGACTAGAAACCACAGTTTATCATAAGGTCACCAAGACTCCCTGCATTCTGAAGTTCAACAGCAACCATCCACAGTCTCACAAAACGAGTTGCATCAGAACACTATATGGTAGGGTGAATACCCACTGTAGTACCCAGCAAGCCAAACAGTTGGAGACCTGCATAAACAAGCAGAATACGTACCCACAATCATTCGTCACAAGATGCGTGCGCAACACGGTGGGGAGAGAAAGGAAGAAACAAGGTACAACACTAATCATATGGCACATTCTGCCATATATCCAAAACATTTTGGAAGCTGTAGAATGCAGCTTCTAAAATCTGCAAGTGGGCATCATCCAGCGCCCAGACGCTACCATACAAGGACAAATTATGCATAATAACGTTTGCTTGGAGATGGGATATATTTCCAATGTAATCTACCAAATCCCCTGCATGGATTGTCCCCGTAACTATGTAGGAAAGACGGGGAGGAAGCTAACCACCAGATTACAAGAATACAAGTTGTCAGACAAAGAGATCCAAACTCATTGGTAGCTTCACACTGCAATGAACAAGGACACACATTCAACTTTGTAACTACTAAGACTGTTGGATGAGCAGGCACAAAAACAGCCAGGGAACTGGTTGAAGCCTGGGAAACAGATCCCTTTTCAGTCAACAGGATATTACCAGCATATGGACTACTTAAAAGGTGAGGGCTGGGCAGCAAAAGCAAATGATAGCCAGTGACTTAAAAGGCAGCCATCAACACAACCCAAAAAGCACCTAAAAAGCCACATACAATAGGCACAGAGACATGCACACTCTGCTAGAAGAAGTTTCCTGAAGATGAGCTCCAGCATAAGTCTGAAAGCTTGGAAGACAAAAACTCTGGTCCCAGTGACTGACCAAGATTGGATCCTGCAGCATTATCCTGGGAAACATAATAAGGCAGATTCTGTCCATCCAATGCATATAAACAGAGTGTACCTTTTTGGAGTCCCTTTTTATGGAGATATTTCATAGAAAAATGACATAGAATCTAGAATTACCTGTTCTCTGTAGGAGCTCTCTTTCCTGTTGACACCACGTACACAAAGTGGCCCTTTTCTTCCCGATTTTCCAAAAACTTGTTATATCTTTTTTACTTTAAAAGATCTTTTAAGGAGCAAAAAAAGGGAATATCTGACTAAAGTCTGGGATTATGTATAGTATTGCATTATAATGGTTGATTGTTTTATAAATACAATTGTATTATATTTTTTGTAGATGATGTATAAAATAATTGAAATGGTATAAAAGTTTTACAAATAAAATATGGAATAAAAATCATAGTTTATAATAGTTTCCAGCAAATATTACTGAACTTAAACATTAAAACTATAAAAAATTGGTTTCAACTGCCCTTATCTTCATTCAGGATTAACTGCATGACAATTTGAACTTTTAAGAACAAATTATTTTGAATTTATGGGAGTGCATTGAAAGGTCACTTTGCTTGTTATAGTAATGACAATGGATGTGCAAATTTCTCTTGTCATATAAGCTAGCCTAGAAAATTTCTCTCAACTGAAACATTTAAACAAGTAATTCTACATTTAAAGTAATGATATCTGGTCTTGAAAAGTGTTAATTGTGTGAAATTAGCCTGAATACCTTTTCTTCAACCATTATTAGGACAGAAGTGTTTGGTCAACCATTATTTAATTCTACCCATTTTTAGGGTAAACAATCAAGCAATCCAGAATTGCAAAGGCTAGGTTTACAATCTATCTACTTTCTGAGATATATTGTGCAAAGACCATCAACAAAACATCTGTGATTGAACTCTTGCCTCACTGAACATACTTTCTCATTACATTTCATTATATTGGCACTTGGTGCTGTTGTTGTTGGTCCAAATCACTCATGTAAATCTAATTCCTGAAATGGAAAAATATTGTGCTCTATTCAAATGCCAAGAACACTGATGAAAGAATGGTGGCTCAGAGCCTAGTTAGTTACCAAAAAGTTCAAACAATTTGGTGTTATCCATTAGCCCTGTAGTCTGAGAATTTGAAGAGCTGAAATCCACATCAGTTGAAGGGTACCAGATTAAACAAAGATGGACAAATCAAATAAAGTAAGCGATTTTTTTCAGCAGAATTCTACATATTGCAACACTACAATTTTTCAACATGCAATCTGTAAAGAAAACATGTACAGTAATCACTTCTTAGATTGCGTTTTACCATAATATAAGTAAATTATTATATATGAGAACTTCTTTATACCGTGAAGGAGACCTTTTTTCCTGGTCGTACTTAATGTCTTGTCACTTTCAGAAAGGGTTATAATGATGTGCCCATCTATAAGAGGACATTACATTCCCCATGTTTTACTATGTTATCTATTTTGAGCTATGGTGGCACAGTGGTTAGAATGCAGTACTGCAAACTACTTCTACTAACTGCCGGCTGCCTGCAATTTTGCAGTTTGAATCTCACTAGGCTCAAGGTTGACTCAGCCTTCCATCCTTCCAAGGTCAGTAAAATGAGGACCCAGATTGTTGGGTCAGTATGCTGACTCTGTAAACCAGTGGCCCCCAACCTTTTTTGTACCACGGCCCGGTACAAAATGTTCAAAATGATCCACGGACCGGTACTGGCATCAGCACGCATGACCAAAGCAAGGCGAGCCGAGTGACTGGCCAGCCAGTCATCCCCCGCTTCTCCCCGCCACCTTCAACTCCTCCTTTGTACCTTCTTGCGGTTGATGGGCTTTTCGGGTTCTTTCTTAATCTCCTCCTGAGTAACACGAGACTCCACCGCCATCGGGATGGCTCTTCGTTCGAAGCCGCCCCCCCCCCCGACGAAACTAAGGCACGAGGATTCCTTCAGCACTCAAACACTGCTTTCCAACCGATGACCGACAAGCTCACCCGGAAGCACTTTCTCAAGCACCATCGAAACAAGATGGCAGCGCCCAACCAAAATAGGCGGCCCGGTACAAAATGATCCATGGACCGGTACCGGTCCGGGGCCCGGTGGTTGGGGTCCCCTTCTGTAAACCACTTAGAGAGGGCTGTAAAGCTCTGTCTAAGTGCTCTTGCTCTTGCTCTTTTTTTTCAAGCATGGCAATATAGGTAGACCACAACTGATCCCAGAATTTCTGTTGCTAAATGAAACATTGGCTAACTGAATTTTGTCCCATTTTACAACCTTTCTTGCCACAGTCATTAAGTGTAATCACTGCAGTTGTTAAGTTAGTAAAATGGTTGTTAAGTGAATCTGGCTTCTCCATTGATTTTGCTAATAAGAAAGTTGCAAAAGGTGATCACATGACCTTGGGACACAACAATCGTCTTAAATATGAATCAGTTGCCAAGCATCCAAATGTTGATTACGTGACGATGAAGATGCTGAAATGGTCATAAGTGTGGAAAACAATCATGTCACTCACAGAGGTGGTATTCAGCAGGTTCTGACCAGTTCTGGAGAACCGGTAGTGGAAATTTTAGGAATAGTTAGGTGAACTGGCAAATTCCACCCTGAGATTTTACAGTATCCTTCCCCTGCCACACCCTCCAAGCCACGCCCACAGAACTGGTAGAAAAAAAATTGAATCCCACCCCTGTTTTGACATGTTCTTCATTAACCAGACTGGACAAGGGGGATAAAGCCTTCATATTAGCTGACTTGTCTCTACAACTCTCCAAAGGGATTGCTACATTTTGCTTGATTTGCAGTTTTACAAGATGATTATCAATTTAGTTTTGATTCTCTTAATGTATGCTACCTGGATAAGGAATAAGTTACTTAAATAATTGTTCAAATATTTGTATATTAGACTTCTTTTTTATCTAGTTGTGCAGGATTCTGGATATCTAGATATAAGTATTAGTAAGTATTAGTAATACTAATATACTAATATACTAATATAAGTATTAGTAATACTAACCTTGCATTTTTTTAACTTTCTAACATGTATTTATAAGAAATCTCCCAGTTGAGAAGCAATCCAATCAAAAATTTTGAATATCTTACTATAAGTTCCTTATTCAACTGCCAGTGCTTGAGCATGACTATAATTAGGCTGTATTTGTTGTCTTAGATTCTGGCTGAAACAAATCACTTTGCTGGACAGGTTCTTTTCCAACCTAAGAAGACAAATTAATGATAATTTGGCATATTATTGTATTAGCTGTCAGCTCTATCTGCTTTGAGACTTGATAAAATCTTGGCTGAAGTAATGCAGAAGGTTTGGGATCTCAATATCCAAAATGAGAGTGTCAAAGTTCCAATTACTTTTGTAGCACAATCACTCATCCTACCTGATCTGACCCTAGATATTTCTTTTAACATCTTACATCATGTGCCACATAGGAGTCTTTTAACATCTTACATGTACCACATTTACTTTGGCCTGAATTGGGGCACTACCCATTAAGCAGTAAGTTGATATGTAAGCATTTCATATGAAAGCCAAATTTGTTTTCCATTCACATTTTGAAGTAGGATCTGTCTCATGCCTGCTATTACAATGTCCATTGTACCTTCAGGGACAATCAAGTTTAATACTTTCAATTGTTAATAACTCTAATTGCCTTTGCAACTAGAAGACTGTTACCTTTCTTATGGGTTTTCACTCTTCAGAAATCTGTAAGGCTGTAAAATTCTGATCAATTGCTATAGAAGTTAAAAACCGTGTGATTTTTCCCTCATTCTACTAAATTGTTAGCTGTGAATTGCTTTAGGATTTCCTTGCAACTTTAAAATCTATTTTTATTTTTTCTTTGTCATATTTATAGAATAGAATAGAATAGAATAGAATAGAATAGAATAGAATAGAATAGAATAGAATAGAATAGAATTCTTTATTGGCCAAGTGTGATTGGACACACAAGGAATTTGTCTTGGTGCAAATATTCTCAGTATACATAAAAGAAAAGATACATTTGTCAAGAGTCAAGAATCATAAGGTACAACACTTAATGATAGTCACAGAGCACAATAAGCAATCAAATCATACTAGGAAACAGTCAATATAAATTGTAAGGATACAAGTGACAAAGTTACAGTCATACAGTCACAAGTGGGAGGGGATGGATGATAAGGAATGATGAGAAGATTAACAGTAATAGTAGTGCAGACTTTGTAATAGTTGAACAGTGTTGAGGGAATTATTTGTTTAGCAGAGTGATGGCTTTTGGGGAAAAAAACTGTTCTTGTGTCTAGTTGTTCTGTGTGCAGTGCTCTATAGCGTCGTTTTGAGGGAAGGAGTTGAAACAGTTTATGCTTGTTTTTTTTTATCGAGTATGGTCTCATTATAAATAAATTATTAGATGATTGCTGTTTTTGGTTAAATTTGGGGTTTTATTACATGTTTGCCCCCTAGTAGTATTAAAATCTCATGTCCCAAAAGTTTTTAACCCATTGATAGATAAATTTGCATAGGTAGGTTCAGCAAACTTTTATTAACCAATACTTCATTTATAAGAATATTGCATGAATATATCATGTGGAATGCATTGCAAAATATCAGTTATGTTTACAAGAATCACCAAAGGACACCAATAGGCAAAAAGGGAACAAGGGCCTTTTAGAAGTGCTACAAATATTCCTACCAAAAGCTTCTATTTATCATGATTTACTCTCTCATAACAAACAGATTTATACCAGGGACAAACAGATTTATCCTTTGCAATGCACCAAGTGCCTATCAATATGTTTATGACACTCCACTATTTGATTTGGTGAGTTTAGTGTGACCTTCTTCTTGGAGTGCTTGGAGGCTGTTAAGGGCTGGATGGGGAGCAGTGGCTGAAACAGAACTTTGGCAAGAGATGGAATGGATCTGGGTTTGGGGTTCTTTGGCTTATGGAGAATTGCAACATTTGAACAAACCTGGTGCATTATCTGGGGGTTCTCCTGGATTCCTGGTTCCTGCTTGGAAAGCTTATGCCTTTCCTGGATCAACAATCCCTGCTCACAGTCATCCCCATTCTAATCAACTCCTGTCTTGACTTTTACAATGTGCTCTACATGGGGCTGCTTTGAAAAGTATCCAGAAGCTTTAATTGGTTCAGAATGTCCACATACTTTTGTGCACATCTAGATGTGCACATGTGTCATGTCTCCTGCAGAACTTTCATTAGCTGCTGATTTGCTTTCAGGTCCTATTCAAGGTGCTGGTTGTCCCTTTCAAATCCCTACATGGTTTGGAAACAGGTTATTTGTTAACTGTCTTTTCCCAATCACAACCTCCTGACTCACAAGAGTGGAGAGGCATAGAATCAGGAGTGGGTTTCTACCGGTTCTGTCCACCTCTGTAGAACCGATAGCTCTCAAGAGCAGCAGACATAGAACCGGTTGTATGTCTGCTGATGTTTTTGCCCACCCGCCCACCCAGGTTCTTATCTGATTTTTATTTTCTGATTTTTCAACTTCAGCTGCCAAACAAGGCACAGCTGCAGTTAAAAAAGCGGGAAAAGAAGGCTGTTTCAAAGGCTGCTTCTCTGCACACAGCATGCTGATGACGATTTACAGGCAAGCGGCTCACAGTGTGCAGGAAAGCTTGTAAATCCTGAACCGCTAGTTAACCCTGTTGTATCCCACCCCTGCATAGAATACTAAGTCTATCTAGTGGGACCAAGAAGAAGGGCCTTCTCTATGGTAGCTCCCTCCCCGTGGAACATTGTCCCTGTAGAGATAAGATTGCCCTCCTTTCTGACACTCTTTTGTAACACCCTAAAGACCTGGTTTTGCCAACAGACCTGGGGACCTGAGAGTGGGATGGCACGTATCAAATGGCTCCTTAATTGTTGTTCCCATGGGAGAGGGGGTGTATTGCTTTGTTTGTAAATTGGCTTTATCTTTGTAAGCTGCCCAGAGTCATTGAGAGTGAGATGGGCAGCCATACAAAGTTTCATAAATAAATAAATGTTTGGTTTTATTTATTTATTTTAAATAAAAATGTGCTTATATATAACAATACTTATATTCCCTACAGCTAGGTCTGAAATTTCTTTAAAATTGATTTGCCCATTGTACGTACATTCCCAGTATTAGGCTTTGTATAATACACCCTACTGGTTGGCACAAATTATGTTGTGGATTTTTTTTAACATAGTAATTGTTTTAAAGGAAGACAATATTTTCCATTTCATCTGCCTATGTTTTTGATATCTTAGTTATTTCAGTCCCCAGATGACTCTTTATTCTTAGTCAAGAATCTTATTAAAAATTCTGCACTTTTGTCATTATGTGATTAAATTTGCTTAATAAATTAATTTGGACAACACGCCATGACTATTCTTCTTAAACAAAGAGTGTTAAAGAAAGGTAGGCATGTTAACGCTGATCAGAAATGCAAATGTGGCATTTGTTCATTGAACAGGAAGGTCTCTGCACCAGGCAACACCAGAAGAGCTGCCAATTACAATGCATCGCCAGTTCCAAAAAATTTCATCCATTATTTCTCTTGAAATGGCATTTACTCTTTATTTTTTATAAGTGGTTTTGCTTCGGCAACCAGCACCCAAATGCCAGCTCTGAGCAAGCTTTGTTTTGAATAAAGTTTTACAAATTACATTATGCATTCACTTTTTCTCCATTATGTACTTTTCTTTTTAACTTCATTAGATCTGTCAGTATTAGAGCTATTAGTAAAGCATTCGAATAAATAAATAATATTCATTAGAACAGATTTCTGTTTTATATTGTCACATATCGTATGAGTGGAAAGACACTTTAATTGGCATCAATATAAATAAATTATGTATTTATAAAGACGTCCTCATTTGAAAATGAAATGTTTGTGGCCATAGAATAAAATAACATTTTTATAAAATATAAATTTTTAAAAATAAGAATAAACAATAATCAACAAACATGTTTTAAACCCTAAAAATAATGGCCTGAATACATCTTGGCCTAAGAGTATGACCTAAGAGACCTAAGGCTAAGACATCTTGGCCTAAGAGTTGAGGGGTGAATTCACATACCATGACACTAGTACTATTTTCATTTAGGATTTTATATTGATGTTTTAGAGAAAATAATCTCTTGATACATGAGAAAGATAGAAAGGACTGTAAAATGAATATTTGCAAAATTGATACATAATTGGAATTAGTATTAACAATCACACTGCTCTGAAGCTAAACCAGGGGTGGGATTCTACCCGTTTGCACCGATTCGGTAGAACCAGTTGTTACAATTCCCAGTAGTTCGGAGAAGCGGTAAAGTGGGCGCCTGGCTGGCCCCGCCCCTCTCCGGCTGCTCCTCTATTCCCTGCCCAGTCAGTCCTTATTGCGCATGCGTGACAATTGCTGACGGCATTCTCCCCTTGCCCACTCTGCCCAGTCACTCCTTATAGCGCATGTGCGCTACATCGCTTCCCACCTTTTCCCACCCACTTCCATCGCTGGCTTGCAGCAGCACCAGCACCAGCCAGCAGCCAGCCAGCCATTGCTGCCTGCCTTCTGCCTTTTCCTGCCCACCGCCATCGCTGGTTTGCAGCAGCACCAGTACTAGCATCAGCAGCAGCCCCAGACAGTCAGCCATCACTGCCTGCCTTCTGCTATCCTGCCTGATCTGGGTGAGTGAGGGCTCTGCAAGCCCCGGTTGCTACCCTCGCCTGTCTTGCCTCACCCATCCGGCTTTGCCCTGACTGCCTCCCCAGGCCTGCCTACCTTGCCCAGACTGCCTGCCTCCCCTGGTTTCTCAAGACACGGATCGGTAAGTGAGACCTCCAAGCAAGCCCCAGTCGCCTACCTGCCGCCACCACCAGCCCCTGTTGAGTCCCAATGACTCCCAGACTGCCAAACCACCCTCGCTGACTCTGCCTGCCTCACCCAGCCAACATCTTTCCCCTTCAGCCTATTGCACCATTGCTGCCTGGCCTTCCACCACTGATTTGTGAGTGAAGAGGCAAGCAAGCCCCACCAGTCATCTACCTCCTACTGCCACCACTGCCACTAGCCCAGGTTGAGTGCCAACTCCCAGGCTATCCAGCCGTCCTTGCTGCAACAAGCTCCAAAGCCTAGTCCCGACCAAGGACCCCGGCGTAGCTGCCAGCCAACTTGCCTGTTTAATTTTTGGTAAGTTGCTTTTAAAAATCTTTTTATGTATGTATTTATTTTCTTAGTATCTGTTTTGTTTTTATTAATCATAAAAACAGAACAGATACTAAAAACATAAATACATAAATGATTTTTTTTTGTTACACTACTGTTATTGTTACATATTGACACTTGTTTTTCCTTTGCTTCTTCCTAATAGGAAAAAGCAAAGGAGAAACAAACAGAAGTATCAACATGTAACAATAATAGTAAAATAATTGTATTTATGTATTTATTTATTTTTTAGTATCTGTTTTGTTTTTATGATTAATAGGAAAAAGCAAAGGAAAACTTAAGTGTCAACATGTAACAATAACAGTAGTTTAACAAAAAAATTTTTTTTTAATATTTTTAGTATCTGTTTTGTTTTTATTAATCATAAAAACAGAACAGATACTAAAAACATAAATACATAAATGATTTTTTTTGTTACACTACTGTTATTGTTACATGTTGATATTGATGTTTTTTCTTTGCTTTTTCCTAATAGGAAAAAGCAAAGGAGAAACAAACAGAAGTATCAACATGTAACAATAATAGTAAAATAATTTTTATTTATGTATTTATTTATTTTTTAGTATCTGTTTTGTTTTTATGATTAATAGGAAAAAGCAAAGGAAAACTGAAGTGTCAACATGTAACAATAACAGTAGTTTAACAAAAAAATAATATTTTTTAATATTTTTTAGTATCTGTTTTGTTTTTATTAATCATAAAAACAGAACAGATACTAAAAACATAAATACATAAATGAATTTTTTTTTGTTACACTACTGTCACATGATCACCAAGCCATGCCCAGGCAGTCACGTGATCACCAAGCCACGCCCAGTCAGCAAGCCACATTTACTCAGTCACATGACCACCAGGCCACACCCACAAATTAGGTCACATCCACAGAACCGGTTGTTAAGAAATTTGAATCCCACCCCTGACCTAAACTATGCATTTATGGCACCACATACACTTAAGGTCCTGCATTTGCACTGTTCTCCGTCTTCACTTCTCCTGATATATCAACTATTCATTCATTTGAGAATGTGTAGGATACACCCAAGCCTTTACTTAAGACTGTATTTCAAGTAGGAAAGGTGATAAAAGACATATATAGCCCTTGTTTCAGCCTCCAATATTAAGGCCTGTTTTTAAATATTATCTCTCCTCTCTTCTTCCTCTTACATCTAATTTCATTTATGTAGAAGTAAATACAAAATCTCCTTTCAGTTGAGACCATTACTACATATCTTGGTAATTTCCTTACCATCAATATAAAAGATGTTGTGATTGTGTTCTTCTGGAATTTCTTCCTTTTTTTCTTTAACTTCACATTCTATCCTAGACTTAGGATTCCCCATGCTTTCCACCCAGAAAGTAACCAGATCCCATTCTCCTTACCCTTTTAATATCAAGTAAGGTTGACTAGGTAGTGCCACCTCCTGGCCTCTATGTTAGCTAATATATAAACAATTTGGATCTGAAACATGGCTCTTTGTTTTTATATATGACATTGGTGACAAGGTTGTTATAAAATAGAAAGAAAAATATATATCCACAATAGAGGAATGGATTTTGAAATTAATGGAGCTACTGAGATGACAACATTGACACTTTGCTTAGACACAATAATTTGATTAAATTTCAGGCGACCTGGAAACCATTGTTAGATTTCTTACAAGATAAAGAAAGGAATCCACTTTTGACTTTGGGATTTGAAGATTAAAACAGATTTGACTAGAGAAATATTGTAGCTTTTTAAATATAAGGTTATTCACATTTGATAATTTACTATGTTTTATATGAAATTAAAAGAAGAATATTTTATGAATACTGTTTTTGCATATACTGATTATTAGTATTTTAAGATATTTTATAGATGGGTGGATTGCTTAAAGTTAGAGAGAAGTGGTTATTTTGCTATTATATCTGTATTAAATAAAGTTGAAGGTCATTATTGTTATATTTGATGTATATTTTTGTCACTTTTAATTGTTTTATTCCCTTTTCCTTTTCCCTTTATTGTATGTTAATGTTTGGTGTTGAAACTTAATAAACATATTACAATTCCCACCCACCCCCAAAGACAAAACCTTGATCTAAAACTTGGCTAACTCTTTATGATTCCTGCTCTGGTGCCTGAAGGCTGTTAGAGTTTGGATGAGACAGAATAGCCTAACTTGAACCCTAGCTTGGCATAAATGGATTCCTCCATTGCTAGCGTGTAAAATCCTTTCCTCAGTAGAGATGGAGACCTCAGACAAAACCTGTCCCCTATTTTTATGCTGCTCTTTTGTCAGACCTCAGGAAGATTAAGACCACTTCATGGGTTCATCAGAGAGGCCACACTTAACTCACCAAGGGTAAAGGATTTAGGAGTTTGAATGTTTCATCCCAAAGACTCTTTGCCTACTCACTTAACAAGCTTGATGTTGGAATATATTACTTCAGTTACAGGAGAGCAGGTGAGGGTAGGGATGTGACAAACTTTCAGAAAGTCCTCTCAAAACAGAACTCAAGTTTAATTTGTCATGAAGCCTGGGTGTTCTTTTCAAGATGTTCTTTTTCTTAAAAAAGAAAAGAAGAACATTATGTTTTTGTTTCAAAAGAGAACACATACAAAGCTCTGACATGACACTTTGTGGAGGAATAACCTCAGAGAGCAAGAAAGATGGAATGTCAGTGGTGGTAACATTCCCTTTAGGTTTTAGAAGGGGCAATAGAGCATATTATTATTATTATTATTATTATTATTATTATTATTATTAAACAAGTTTTATTAATTTTTTTCAAAACACACAAGTCGTCATTATCCATTACATATTTAAACCTTTTTCCATTATAAATTTAACAAGTCAGATAAACTATAATTCTGTTTTAAACCATTTCCATATAAACATACAAAAACCTCTTATCCATTTTCTCTTTCTTTCTCTTTACTCTTATTCCATTTTATTATTATTATTTCATCTATTTCTTTCTGACTTAGTTACCATTATTCTCATTCTATATTTCTGCAAGGTTTCATTAATTCTCTCCCCAAAAAACATATATACACAACACACAAAACATAAAAAAAGATCTTTTGGAAAGTAACTTGGACCCAGGTATTTCTTTCTTCATGGACTTCAACTGTATTCATACTCATCTTACATATCATTACTTATTTTATTTACCATTCTAAATCTTCTATATTAACTTCTCCCCATATTTCACTCTTTTTAATTCTATCTTAATTAATCATCTTAATTTGAGTCATTATATTTGTATCTTTTGTCCATTCTTTATTGTACCTTTGTCTCATTCCTTATAAAAAAAAAAAGAAATTTCTCCTGAAATCACTAATCAGAGTATGATGCCTTTCTATCTCCTGACTAAATTAATCAAATTAATCTTTAGAATACCCAATCCGATTTTGCTTGGTACATTCTAACTGAATAATACATCCAAAATAATTAAATACATAGTTAAACAATAGATCTAAATATTAAAAACAAATACTATAATGAAAATTTTATAATAACATCAATCCCATAATCTTATTAAACTCTTTAATTAAAGCTCAATATTCTAAATCTCCCCTCATATTATATTTTAAAACCAATCATTATTAACATTTCAACATTTTAATCTCTTATCAACTCTTAAGCCATTTAAGTTTTCTATTTCTAATACAATACTACCATATCATCTTATGTACCTTGCAAAATCTCTTTGAAGAAATTATACTTATCCTTTATCCCTAAAAAAATTCCTTTTTCCCATTTAATTTCAAAACTTTGTAGCTTTTCTCCACCTTTTCCCTTTCTTTCTTCTCCCAACAAACCTTTCTACCCCCTTCTTCTAGCCTCTGCCTTACTGGCTTCCCTTCTCTGTCGTATTCCTCTTCCCTTTTGTTTACCATCCTTATATTGATTTTGCACCTTGTTTTTCCCTTTCTTAAATGTTTTTTTAAATCTTAAGTCCTTTATTTCTCTTCTCTTCCCTCTTCCTTCCCTCTTGGTTGAATTCTGAGATTTATTAAAGATGGTTTCCTCTCCTTCTTCTTCTTCTGCTGTCTTCATCTGCTGCAATGTTTGTTGATAGTTAATAAGCGCCATTTCTAAAAAAAGGAAGGCTTCTTTCAAACCAGCTTTACCATTTTTTTTTGCTTGCTCATAATCTTTTCTCAGTTCCTCAATAGAAGGAGCCATTATAAATCTTTTCTTTTCTTTTCTCTTACAACAGTCAGAATATTCCAAAGGAAAAATAAGACAATCCCAAAGTTATCAGTCAGTCCAAACCAAGACAGAGTTCCCACTCTCTCCTCCTAGGGTAGTATCAATCAGAGAAAAAGAAAGTCCAAATCTGTTTCTTAAAATCTTATTGCAAAATATTTTAGTCTTTCAATCCTTAAGGCATCTCCTCCAACAAAGTCTTAGCATACAAATATTTTTTTTTTAGTCCTCTCTTTTCCCACTCATCGCTTAAAGCCAGTTTTCACCTAAAAAAATAGATTTCTTAATATTCACTTTTTATTCCGTAGAAAAGAGGATAAGCTATCCTTTCAGCACCATTAAACTGCCGCTTTTTTCCTCTTCTCGAAGGTATCATTCAGAAAGTCATACTTTTCAGGAATTTTGTTAAATATGTCTTAGAGTCTTAGGAGCCAAGAAAAACTTTCTCCTCTCAAGCACTTTCTCCACTTCCTCCTGCGCATTCTTACCCGGCTGCCAGCTTCTTTGTGGCGGCCATTACGGACCGCCGCTGCACTGTCCTGGGAAAAGGGGTTCTGCCGGCCGGGAGGGGGTCTGCAAAACCCCAAACCCTTCTCCGGATCCCCTACCTTCAGCTGCCCCTGCAGGGCAGCTAGCTCCGTACCCGTCTGGGTCGGAGCCCCAAAAACGCTTAGCGCGGCAGGGATCGCGCAGCTTCGCAAATCCCTGCCGCTCGCGAAGCCGACAAACCGGAAGTCTGGCAATAGAGCATATTATTAATGTAGGCAGAGGTGGGCTGATGCCGGTTCAGACTGGTTAGGGCAAATCGGTTGTTATGATTCTGCGCAGTTCAGCAAAGCGGCAAATCCCACCACTGACTGGCCCCACCCACCCCACTCTGCTCTGCCCCACCCTGCCCAATCTCACCTCGCCCACCTTGGTTGGTGGCTAGAGTCATGCCTGCACCCAGCTACTCTCTGGATTGCTTGTCCAGATCATGTGACCCAACTGATCACCGCGCCTTGTCTGCTCTGCTGACCGCGGCTGCCCATGAAGGTAAGGCACTTGGCCGAAGGGCCACCTTGGGGTGGACACAGCAAGGCGAGGCTGTCTCTTGCTATCCTTCCACCTGCATGCCTCCCACTCGCCCTTCACCTTGGGTTAGGGCCTGGGGGACATGCCAGTCCCTGGCTCTGGCCTTCCCTGGGGCCTCCACCTGCATGCTGGACTGCTGCTGGGAGAATGGTGTAAGCCCCATGGGCTAGAAAGTAAGGCTGATGGAGGGAAGGAAGATCCACTCTGGGCTTGCTGCGCTCAGCTGAAGGACTGCCTTGGGGGGGCACACAGTGAGGCTCAGCTGCCTTTCGGGCCCAGCTTTTGTTTCTGCAGGGCCTTCCGGGTGGGAGGCCTGAGAGAAAATGTCTCCCCTGAGGGCTTCCCACTTGCCCATCTGCTGGCTGGTCTGGCCTGGAAGTGGCATGTCCCCTTGTCATGGGCTGGATGTGGGACCTGAGGTGGAATGGAGTTTGAGCAGGCAGCAGCCCAGAGCAGGGCCCAAAGGGCAGCTGAGCCTTGTGTCCCCCCCACCAACAAACCTTCAGGTGCCACCTCTTTGCAGGCATGAAAAGCCTGAAGCTGCCACTCTTTGATAGCACAAAAACCCTCTAGCCGCTGCTGCCGCCTCAGTTCTGGCTGGCAAAGAGGCTGTTGCTGCAGGCTTCTCATGCCGAAAAAGAGGCAGCAGCTGCACGCCAGTGTCTCAGGGTAGAATTGTGTGCCCAGCTGCACCAACAAAAGCCAGAAGTAGCCACCTGCTGTTTCCTGCTGCAAAAACCTTTTTAAAAACCGTGACTGTTAGACAGTGAGAGCCAGCAAGAGATGGGGCGTCGGAGAATCACTGTTGTTGTTGCTGCACAAAGGTTAGTCTAAGGCTCCTGTCACCACCACTTTGGCCCACCTGCGCCACCCCACCTTGCGATGAGTGACATTGAGTTAGCCATGCTCACTCCGTCACACGACCCCTCCCCCATCCACGCCCACCCATGGCCACCCACTTTAGGACAAACTGTTTGTTAAATTAGCTGGATCTCACCACTGAATGTAGGGTTTGGATAGGATAAGATATTCAAAACAGATTAAATCCTCAAATTAATGTTAACTCACACATTCTCTGTGAACCCTCAGTAGCAAGTCTTTCAAGAAGGGAAAACACCTGGATAAGACAAACACCAAGCCAAGTTCTGAAGGATCATACAAATCTCAACCAATTATAAGGAGGTGGAGTAAACCAAAAAAGATAAAGAAATACTTATGCACACAATTGGATAAGTAAGGTATTTTTACATTAGCTATTTGTAACCAGTATCCAGCACAATCCTTGACAGAACTTGGTCAGGAATTTCAAGTAGAGTAAATGGTCAGTAGCTGCAGCAAGAGCAATTAGTTACTTATACAGAACATAATTTGTACAGGTTTAAGCTCCTATTTTTTAATATTTTGCAGCCTAGTGCTTCATTTTACTAAGCAAGCAGCTAGCGCAGAGTAGGAAGGAATAGAAGAGATGCATTTGTGATGTTATCTCTGAGATGCTGTAGTGGAAGTGATAGCCAAAAGCAACTTGCTTCTACTTGTGTTTTGTCAGCTGCAGCATTTTATGACCAGTTAGGAAAAGCTGAACTAAGGCAAGGATTTATGTCTGGGACGTATAGCAGCTCAACCAAAGCAAATTTCTTTCATGAAAATAATTGCATGCAATCAAGAGTAGAGAAGTCATAAAATCAGTCAAAGCCTCATCCCATTAAAATATCGACTCTGGAGTCAACTGTTGCTTGTGTTTGTTTTTTTTATCATGCTTTAAAAAGCTAATTAGAACAACTAAAATAATGTGTCAATGGCTTTCTCATTTTCTTTAAATTTCAAAATATGATAATTATACCTTCAGGAACATTGTTTTGTCATCTGGGTGTTGAGTTTTGTATAAGCCTTAGACAGCTAAGTTTTTAGGTTTGTTATTTTTTAGCTCATTATTTTTACTATTCTCTAGTTGGAATTCTGCAGGTATTCAGGCTTGGGGTCTACAAAGTCTGTGCAACAACATCACAAAAACTGTTCTGCTGGCTAAAATGGGTGGTTTCTGACAGCTGTCAAAAGAAAAGCTGAAGATACCATAGCTATATGTAGAACTGTTTTCAAAGTACATTCAAGACAAGCAAGCATGTTGACAGTTACCTAACATTTAGCTTCACAAATATTCTTAAGAATGATGAGAAATGACCTTTCTCTGTTATTTGTTAGATAATTATTTGAACAGAGACTATGAAACTTAATAAATTAAAGCGGCATTTACAAATAACTCATAAAGAGCTATCCAATAATCTTCTGACTTGTTCATTAAAAAGCTTGATGAACTTAAGCAGCAGAAATTGAGGCTAATTAGATATACTGGTATCCTATCTAACTGCTTCCTTCCTAATAGGTTGCTGAATTGTACAATGCAAAAAGCCCCACATATTTAGAGAAAAATAATTTATACCGTACTAATATAGTTACTGATGTATATCTGAAGTCTAGTTCTAACTAACCTTTCAACTTACTATTGTCAAATGACAGATATAGTGGAAGACTTCAGTTATTTAAGTTACAAACCAAACTTTCTTCTATATAAATATATCAGGCAAATAGTGCTAAAGTTATTTATTAAAGTAATCATGAAGGGAAATAAAAGATTTATTCCTCTGTAAACAAAATTATAAGCAAAACAAATGACTTTCATGTTTATTGATAACTGTCTGAATATAAATGTTCCCACAGTGGTCAAACTAAGTATGTACCAGTAGAACATGTTCTATGGCTGTGTTTCTTAACTTTAAGTTGTGTGGACTCTGACTCCCATAATTCCCCAGTCAGAATACTGGCTGGAAAATTCTCAGAGTTGGAATTCATATATCTTAAAGTTGTTGAGTTTGAGAAGCAGTGCTCTATATCATAAAAGCATGAAGAACTTCAAGTTTTAAATTGATATAAGATTCCTGGTGCTCTGTGATACATATGTTTAACATTCTCACATTAAATAATATAAGTCACAAATTCCATTCACAATATTAGTAGTTAAGGAACTTTGAAGGTATAGAAAGAGGAAAAATGTACCTATATTATTTGAAATTTATAATGAAGTTATTTAAAATAATATTCTCCCAACTTGGTTATTGAGACCAAGATAAATGATTTTGAAAGTTGGTGAAGATGCTTTTCTATATTTAAGCTATGATTAATTATCTGTTAAATGTGGATACAAAAATATTAGCCATATTAGCTATAAAATTTAGATGCTATTAAAATTCTTTTTAATGTCTTCAAACCTAATGGAAATAAAACTAAACATCCATTGTCATATATTATCTTGGATGCATATAAAGATTTTGACTGTGATGGCCCTGTGTATTAACTGCACTTTAACAATTTTAATTAAAGGGACAATGATATTTGATCATTAAATTTTCATTATCAACCACATTTCATTTAGCTTTCAATCAATTCATCTGAATCTCATCATTTCCTATATGAAGAGGCAAGAAACAGTGATGTTGTTTGTCCCCATTGTTATTTATCTTAACATTGGAATCTTAGCTATAAAATTAATTCTGATATGCTGGACATACATTTTACACTGTATACAAATAATGGGCTTCACTTCACTAACATACATATTTTGTTGTTGAATATAGAAGCCAGCAAGATTTTAGCATGTAGACTTTATACTGTAGCTCTAAATATATTTACTTGGAATTTTTTGTGAAGCTTAATCTCAGCTTTGTATTTTTGAACATTTAAAGTATACTAGATTAACTGGACTGGCATGTTATTTCAGTAATAAATGTGTAGTTGGCCTATATTTCTCTTCTTGTTTACTACTTGTTTGGCAAGACACGATTTTATCAAATGAAAAATGTAATTTTTTATTTAATATACAACTTTGATACATTAAAATCAAAAGTAATAAAACGTATGACATAATAGTAGTCATCAAGATAAATGTTCCAGTAATAACAGGCATATCCAGGAATAAGCACACTATACTGATTTCCTAGTGAAGTGGATAAAAAAAACAAATTGGCAGTGGAAACAAATAGGCAAGATATTGGTGGAAATATCAGTGGTGAACAAAGGGTTAAGTAGGGGCATCTTATTATAAACATGTATCACTAAGCAGAGTGTATAGAATATATCTGGTATTCTTCAATATGGAGAAAATGACCTCAGGTCTTTCTAGATAAAAGAACAAAACTGAAAATGATTATATGATTAAAAATTATAATCTTAGAATATTTTTTAAAAATAATATATACATACACATATATATATATGCCTGATGATGGCAGATGAGATTCTGCCGAAACGTTGCTACAACTTTAAAAGCACAACTATAATGATGTGGGGAAATAACCAAACAGAGCTGAATACCATACATACATACATACATACATACATACATACATACATACATACATACATACATACATATATGCCAGGGCTGTCAAACTCACAGCCTGCAGGCTGGATGTGTCACACGCTGACCACGCCCATGCCCGGTTTAGTGAAGAGGAAAAAAGTCACGATACACCTTGTGACATTACCGTGATGACACAAGTTTGTCACCCGAATATATGTCATCAGAGGAATTGTCTAGAACAGTGTTTGTCAAATTTGGCAACCTGAAGATCGGGGTGGGATTCAACCAGTGTTACTACTGGTTTGGTGACTACATTTTGCTTCGCACACATGCATGTGTGTAATAAACCTTAAACTGTTCTGCCCAGACAGATGAAAAGTGCTGCGGGCGGGTGCACAGTGTTTGAAAAGCCACTTTCCCCCTGCTTTTTCAACCTCAGCTGTGTCACACAAAGAAGCTGAGGTTGAAAAAGCAGGAAATAAAGGACAGGTAAGAGCCCGGGCGGGCGGTTGGGCCAAATAGCAGACAACACAGAACTGGTTCGGTGTCTGCTGCTCTTCAGAGCTACCAGTTCTATAGAGATGGGCAGAACCAGTAGCATCCCACCCCTGCTGAAGATGTATGGACTCCAGACATTCCAGAATTCCCCAGTCAGCATATCTTCAAGTTGCCAAAGTCTAGAACATATAAAGGCACTTCAAATTCATGCTGGAAATGTGAACAACAAGAAGGGACATTTTATGTTTGGTAGGCCTGATACAGGAGATTTTAAAAATTAATATACAAGTTGTTTTCATTTAGGATTGATAAACAGTTGGGGAAAAAGTTATGGAGCTTTGTTTTTTAATGTGATAATCTGTAAAATTATTATATGCACAAAGATACAAAGATACTCCATTGCAATATACAATGGAGGCATGTTGGTTTTAAAGTTGGCCATATATGTAGAGATAGCTAGCAAGAACTGGTGTTGAAATAAACAGAACTGGTGGAGTGGAATCAGGTGCTGAATTGCAAAAGAGAGAGGCATTTTCCCAAGGAGCTAAGAGATAAAGTAGCACTGAGTCCTTGATGTAGAGAAAGAGATCCAGAGGAAAAACCTCATAGGATTTTTCTGTTATGCAGGGTGTGTTTTAGTCTGATGTGATTCCTGTCTATAGGTGAACAGCAATAAAGAAACTACTCTGAATAATTCATTGTGGTGTTCTTGGTTCTTTGTGCCTGCAAAATGGAGGAACAAATAATTTTTAAAGAATAAAGTGAGATAAAACAAAGCAACCACATCCATGAATCCGTGAATTTTGAAGAGTTGATTGTATTATTTTCTTACCTGCCTTAAACTTTCTTCCAGAGCAATGTTCATATACAATGGCAAAATGGACTATATACAGATGGGTCTATATCACATTCAGTTACAGTTATACAATTGTTCACTATACTTGATCGGTCATTGATATAAAAAATGCAAACAAAAAAAAGTCCACAGACAGCTTTCAATATTAAATTATGTCATTTAAAATTATATCATTTTGGATGCTTGTCCAAATGTATAACAATTTGTAGCTATCTTTTTACAATGATATGCATTTCATTTTTCATCCACCCTAATGTGTGCATTTTTGCATACTGGGACTGAGAAAATATTTTAAAATGGATGCAAGTATATTCATGAATTCCATGCCCATCAATGCCATGATGGGTTTTATTTTAGCGCATGACACTATTTTATTTACTAAGGATCAATTTAAATATCAACCCTGATATTTAAGTTACATTAAGATCTAAAAATAATTTGTGCATATAATACCCTATAATGGAAATTATGCAGGTATTTATCAAATGATACATTTGATAACAACCACTTTAGCAATAACAAAGAAACTGAGTCATTATGTTTAATACTATATGATTATATCCACTTTATTGCTTTCTAAACATTGCTGCAATTTATGACATCACAAGGAAGACACATATTTTTCATCAGCTTAATCATAGCTGTTTTAAGAATAACAACACTTCTAAACAAATGAAAGATATTTGAGAAAGGATGTCAAGCAGATGTTTAGGGTAAACAAAACAGTTTAAAAGTATGGTCATGATATAGCTGGGCAGTGACTAATATCTGTAAGATAAAACAAATCCTATGCTGACGATTATAGATTTCAAAATTCTGATTCGCCTCCTCCCGCAATTTGGACAGATTCAAACGGCTTGTAATCCAATTAACATTTTCCAGCATAATGGTTAAAAGTGCAACAGGATGCAAACACTGATTCATAAAAGGTTATATCCCAGGACATTCTACAGAGAAATTGAAACTTTAAATATCCTGAACTTAATTGCTTAAATGTCAGATATTGTAAAATGCAAAAAGAGCAGCTGTGGTTCCTAGTAGAAGGATGCTGAACGACCCTATGTATAAATACATTTTAAAAATTTCACAAAATTCAATTATATGTTTTAAATTGTACCTTTTATGCCCAGATTTATATGTATGGTATTCAGCTTTGTTCGGGTATTTTCCCACGTCATTATAGTTGTATTAAAAGAGCAGGAATACTATGTGACCTCAAATTCCCACACAGCTGCAGAGACAACAATGCAACACCGACCTGCTTCAAATTAACATTTCATCACAGCACAGCAGCTACCAAATGTATCCTGAAAAGAACTGAAATGGCTCTACTCAGGAATGAGCTCCACAGAAAGAGATTCCAACTCGACCAGTTAAACAAAGACCTCCTAACCCTACACCTGGAATTGAGCAACAAAATCCAGCCTCTACTTTGGGACAAGATAAAACAACTTACAACTTGTAGAGCTGAAACTGAAACCACTTACAAAAATGACAAAGTCCTGAAGAAACTAAATAAATTAGAACATGACAAGAAAGCCCCCAACAACTCACAAAAACACCTGAAACAATTAGTATACAATGTTTCCAATAGAGAACCCACCAAAACAGAAACAGATGTCCTAACCAAAGGATTCGATTATGCTATAGCACCCAAAAAAATGCGGAGTGGAATCCAGCTTAACTAAATTAAATACAGATGAAGCTGATAGAATAAGACACCAAGTCACTTACATCCTATGCACAAGCAAACCACCCAAAAGCAACTTACACAAAGAGGAACTAAAAGCCCTGAAAGCCTTAAGGAATGACAGCAGCATAATCATACTTCCAGCAGATAAAAGTAATGCCACAGTAGTAATGGATAGAAAAGGCTACGAAACAAAATTGACAGACCTACTCCAAGACTCCACATACAAACCCATAAACACGGACCCAACCACATATCTGGAAAAAATAACCAAGAAGAAAATCATAACCAGCAACATGAGCAAAGAGATCCAACAGACGATCATCCCAAGAGAAAAATCTTCCAGATGCCCCAAACTATACAGCCTCCCCAAAATACACCAAGAAGGCATACCTCTCAGACCCATAGTCAGCTCCAGAGGAGCACCACTACAAAACCTAGCCAAATACCTAGCAAAGCAACTACAGTCCCATGCTGAAGCAGCAGCTTCACATGTACAAAACCATCTCTTGGAAATGATCAAAGATCCACATGTGGAACAAAAAGATCTGCTTGTAAATTTTGACATGGTTTCACTATTCACTCAAGTCCTGATAAATGAAACCCTAGAAATCATAAAAAATAAATACCAACCACCCAAACACCTCATGGAATTAGCAGAACACTTCTTAACCAACACATATTTCATATACAAAGGACAAAGATACAAGCAAATTGAAGGAGCCCCTATGGGATCACCACTGTCACCCGTCATTGCAAACCTGTTCATGGAAGAATTCGAATCCAGAGCCCTAGCCAATGCCACCCACAAACCCAAACTATGGTTAAGATACATCAATGACACATTTGTTATTTGGCCCCATGGAAAAGAAAACCTAAACAATTTCCTAACACACCTAAACAGCCCACACCCCAAAATCATATTCACCATGGAAACGGAAACAACCAACCAACTACCATTCCTAGATGTACTAATCTACAAAAAACAGATGGCACACTAGGACACACCATATACCAGAAGAAAACACACACCAACGCCCAATCCCACCACCACCCAGCACAGATAAACTCCATGGCCAAAACACTAATTGCCAGAACCAATCACCTGGCACACAAGACACACATAAAGACTGAACTATGCACCCTGACTAAAGTAATGACAGCCAATGGCTTCCACAAAAGCAAAATCACAGGCTTGATCCACAAAAACACACTGAGACATAATGGAGAACTAGAAGATGAACAGACCTATGGAACAGCTGTCCTGCCCTACATAAGAGGTACTACAGACAAAATCAGTAAGATACATCACATCAAGACTGCCTTCAAAACAGACAGAAAAATAGCAGCCATCCTAAGAAACCACAAAGATAAAATTGACCTGGAAAACCAAGGCATATATGAAGTCCCCTGCGCATCATGCCCTGCCACATACATTGGACAGACCAATAGAAGAATAAATACCCACCTGGATGAACACAAAAATGCAGTAAAAAAGCTGGAACACACTTCCTCACTAGTCCAACACATGAAAGCCACAGGTCATAGCATCGACTTCAATGGCACCAAAACCCTAGCCACTATAGAAAACCCCAGCTACAGAATTATCAGAGAAGCCATAGAGATTGAAAAAAGACCTGAAAGCATGAATAGAAGAGATGACTCCACCAGACTGTCAATTATCTGGAAGCCCGCACTCTCAAACAAAAAATCTCCACACCACAAGCCAGCCAAACACCTGGGCACGAACAGATCCCCCCCCCGATACCTCCAGCTCAAACACACCCCAACCAGGCACCCAGATGAAACCTAGCTTCCTAATAAATGATAGCCGCCCGTTTACTCAGAGCCAAGCCACACTAAAAGCCTCCAATACAGGAAACACAATGTTGCCAGCCAATCAAGACAAAAAAAAAAGCTACAAAACAGACAGAAGATATTAGAAACACCAATCAAGCAGAACACAGCAAATTCCAAGACCAATAAACACAGACCAAGACTCCCAAACAATCAGGATGAAAAAAAAAAACCATTCTGGCACAGCGTAGGCTAGCACCAAATTTAAAACAGAAATGGCTGTGGAAGTCTGACTCACAGACGAACACTATACAGAAGCCTGACGATGGCAGATGAAATTCTGCCGAAACATTGCTACAACTTTAAAAGCACAACTATAATGATGTGGGAAACACACACATACACACGCACACACACACACACAGCTCTTTCTCTCTCATACACACAATGAAACAAAAATGAAAATACATTTAAAGCAAATATTTCAACTTTTAAAGTTAGCAAATAAAATAAAAAATGGTAAAAGAAATAGAGGGCAAACACTTTTAAAAACAGCAGGGATAACTTAAGGTTAAATGGCTGGGGAAAAAGGAAGATCTTTAGTTGAGATAGAAAAAGCTACAAATGGAGCACCTGGCAAATGTCTTTGTAAAGGTTATTCAAAAGCTGAGATGCCATCATGAAAAAAGGCTCTTAAACTCTGCTCAGCCATGAAATCCTGAACCGTCTGTCTATGGCTACAGGATGGATGTTGACAACACTATCTTCAAGACCATCCAACAGATGAGATAGACAGACAGATAATATACAATATAAAAACTATATATATATATACATACATACATACATACACAATATATAATAATTCAGTGAGGGGCATTCAGTGAGGGGCATTCACATGAACAAAAATATAAATCCATATCACCCTCTCCACAATTCTCCAAGATTTGAGACTAGAAATGGAGGACAATATTCACCAGTTCCCCTAATAGCTATTACCATGAATTTGGGCGAGAAGTAGAGTATGGTTACAGAACCAAATGGAATAGTTTTAATTTATTATTTATTATTAAATTTCATTTATGGCAATATTTCATTTTCCTTTTTTAAAAAAGAAAAAAATGAAACTGCATTTTGTATGTGTGCACGCACACACATTTATCTTTAAAAAGTTGAGTTAGAATGCTCAAACCATCAAACTATGCATAAACCAGCGGAAAAGATATGATCATGCAGTTATAATGCCAAATTAATGATAGGCTATTAGATATTGACATATATATATAAAACAAATATTAATTTGAAACAAATTCTTCCTATTCACCATTAAAGTGAGGTATGAAGTTAAAATGTGATTATATAGTCACTCAAGATTCTTAAAATAGCCATACATAGGAACATTTTTACAGCAGGCTACTTTAATTCAATGGCCTTTGAAGTATGTTATAACAAAATACTATTGGAATCAAGAATCCATGTGAATTGGGACAAACTGAAAGAGTGGAAGATATCCTATTTGAATGTAATTATTGTAGAAACATCAGGACTCTTTTCAGGATCCTTTGTTTATTCAATTTTCAGGGAGGTCTATACAATTCTACTCCTTATATCGGTTGTCTGATCAGATAAACAAACAAACAAACCCAATGTGGAGCAAACAGCAAATTATTTTCCTGTTGCAATTAAAATAAGTGTATAGTTGAGGGTGAGGGTTCATTCTCCAAACTTCTGGGTTTGTTTCTGAATGTTTTGTTACCAGGCTAGATAATATCTTCAACAGAGTTTAAGGGATGTCAAATTTCAGTGTTCTTTTTATAAGGGCTTCAGGTGTGGTTGTGTCAAGTGAGGGTCTTGTGATGGGTCTTATGATGGGTCAGGTGTGAGTCAACATCAGTGAGACTGTTGTGATGTGTCTTGTAATAGGGAAATACATCAGGTCCAGATCATTGGGAGCTGAACTGCTGGTGGGAGAGGGTTGCGTGGATTGGTTGAGGTCAGTGCTGTCTCTGGTTGGCTGTGTGGTTGATTTGGATTCTGAGGGGTTTATAGGCTGGTTTTAGAACAACGTGTCTGTTGATAGAATTGTTTGTGGAGTGCCAGGCTTCAATGAATTCACAAGCGTGGCAGGTGGTAGCGTGGCTGGTAATTTTTGTGTTGCTTCATTCAAACTATTGCTGTTTGGTGTCAGTGTGGGTAGAGATTAAGAATTTTGGATCGTGGCCTTTAGCTGCCAGCTGGTGTTTGTGGATCCTGGTTTTTAATTGATGTGATGTTTGTCCCACATAGAATTGGTTGCAATGATAACAGTTGATTTTGTAGATTATATTGTTTTTTTCATATTGTGAACTATATTGTGTATAGTTGTTAGCAGCCAAGTATGATCCTATTGGTTTGAGGTCTGCAAAATAGTTTCTTTTAACCTGGTATAATATATTTCCTGTATGCTAGATCTTTTATTTTTATTGAATTTTTAAACATTCTCAGTTAATAAAAAATAAGGTTAAATCATCTTAGACTATTTGAGATTATATTACATTAAAGTACCTAATATGTTTTGTAATATCATTTTATCTGTTTTATTTTGGATAGTCATGGATGATATTAAAGGAATGCAAACCCTAACCATGATGAGTCATAGATCTATAGATTTTCCAGATGCAGGGATATTTCAATATCTAGTTTTGAATGAGATTATATTTACTAAGATAGTACACAATTTGGGAATCTTTGTGGACTCTCAAAGATCCAAAATGATGTTCAAAGAGCAAGTGATGGCTTCAGCCAGATGACTTCATTTCATGTACCAATTGCACCTGTTCCTGGACCATGAAGGCCTTTTCACAGGCTATGGTTATGGTTATGGTTATCTTGCATGAGAACTTCTATAGAACATGTACACAAAGCTGCCCTTGAAGACCACTAATCCTCCAGATATTCAAATGGTCCAAAACACCTTTAAATCAGTGGTGGGATTCAATTTTTTTTACTACTGGTTCTGTGGGCGTGGCTTGGTGGGCTGGCAGGGGAAGATACTGTAAAATCTCCAGTCAGAGGTAGTGTTTGCCAGTTCTCTGAACTACTCAAAATTTCCGCTACCAGTTCTTCAGAACTGGTCAGAACCTATTGAATACCACCGCTGTTTTAAATGAGTCTTGAGGACCTATTCTGTTTCTAGGATGGGATGTATATTTTATGTGGAAAGTTTGCCTTTTTAGGTAAAAGGTTTCATTCCACATGTTCCTATGGCAAGTTTCAGTGGGTTAACCATCTTCTTTGTTGGGGGTTGTTCTATTAAATTCTTTAGTTTTAAATGCGTGTTTCCCTGCAGACTCATCAAGAGGTTGGTGGCTTTAGAATTGTGAATTATATCAATCAATCAATCAATCACATTAAAAATAAAAATAGCAATTCCTTTATTTTCTTTCCAAAAAAAAATCTATAATTCACTATCTTGTGCATAGATTTTGCACTTTTGCAAAATTGTTAAGCTATTCAAGTAAGCAAAAGGGAATGAAACATTTATCTCTGTCAGGTAATAATTCATCTTCTGAGTAAGCTTTAATTCAGATTTTTACAATTAATTAACCATCAAGTTAATCATTATACACATAAGGCATTTAAATTAATCTATAGAGAATGATGGGAAAAGAATAATGTTTTGAAGATCCATTTCAAATTAATTATTAGATTAATGAGTATTTCACAAGGGCAATTGTGTGATGACCTCCTCTGATGACTTAAGGAAAAAATATATCTATCTACATAATGAGGAAACAAAAGGAGTGACATATTTCACTGAGAATGCTCTATGGATTTCAAAGGATTAATACACATTTAATTTAACCATTTTTTATAGCTTAAAATTATAAAGTATGAATACATTTGGCATTTAAAGATTCTATTTGATACGACATTCCGTGTTTGTGTTCGTAAGGTTTCTCTGGGTGAGTTAGCTGCATGAGCATTTAGAACTGTCTTCAGAATTTTTTTTATTCTCCAGGCCTAAAATTATTACACAACCTGCTACACTTCTGAAGTATATATATAAAAAAGATTGTATAATCATGATTTAGGTTTCTCAGAATGCAATGTTTTTCCTACCTTTTTATTTTCCTTTTACATAAATGCTACAGTCACTTGTATTTTTAGTTTTACCCACTCAAAGTGCCTATTAATAGAAGACAAATGCAAATAGGAAAGATAATCTAAAATGTCCTTGTATAAATATCTTACTTTCCTGAAATATTTAAATAGCCTAAATTGTAATTTTAACATTTTTATTGCTGTTTCATTTATTTGTCTGTCTCAAAAATATACCAAATAGACCTAAGTTCACCATAGGTTTTGGATTGGCAAAAACAGCTAATCCCAGAAATTGATATGCTGGTCAATATTATTAGATCAATTTGTTTATCAGTTATCTCTCCAATGTGGTAGTGGAAAAAAAGATAGGAAGCATTCTTCATGATAATAAGGAGTACCATGTTCCTCACAGTTATGGGCAAAAAGCAATAGCAACATAATAGACATAAAGCTTAGAATGCAATTCATCAAAAGGAATTTTGGTTCAGAAACATAGTTAATACAAAAGATGTTCAGAAAATACCAATATACTATCCTGAATAGCTAATTCATTTAGTTATTTGATACTTCTTCATTAGATGGGTAAATCGCCCTCTCTGTGTCTGTGTCTGTGTGTCTGTGTGTGAGAGAGAGTGGGGGGAGATTATTTTAGAAGCAAAGTGATGTTAGCCATGTCCTATAGTTAGAATAGGGAAGGGTATGGAGAGTTTAATAGGTTGACTGGGGGCGGGGGGACACAGAGAGCCTAAGGATAGATAATTCTTTGGCTGCTCCCAGGCTACTTCAGTGGTAACTGTACATGGTACTGTTTCTGAGGATTGCTTTAAACATTTAGTTCATGTAAACTATACAAGATAAAACACTTTCTTTATATAGACTTTGATTCTTGCAACAGTCATTTTCAGTAGACCCAGAAGGGATGTTGATTTCTAGTGTGTATCTCCTTACAAGGATTATAGCAGGTTGCCTCAAAGATGATAGATATCTTGATGGCAACTTGATATAGCTCACTTTTCTTCTATTTCATATGAAACATTAATCTGCCTGGTGATAATATTAATAAGGAAAAGTCCTTTTATCCTGTAATATTAGCTGTCCCTAAGAGATGAAGACTGTTTGACAGTATCATTCTATTTAGTGCTTGATGAAAGCTTTAAATGAATTTTTCACTTGTAATTACTAATGTTATCTGATCATGCTTGATCTGTTATTTATTATTATTATTTTTGGTGTTGTTGTTATTGTTGCTGTTGTTTTATTGCACCATTCCAAAGACTTAGTAGCTTAATAAATATAGCATTACCTTACTTGATCTTCACAGTAATTCTATTAAATAAGTCAAAGAGAAAATCTTATTTAATTCAAAAAGTATATCTCATCTTTTAAGAAAACATTAAGGTGGTTTTTCTAGGGAGGCACCTTATTCCAAAAAAGGAAAATAAAATATAAAAGAAGAGTTGTAAAATGTCATCCAGTTAATTTAGTGGCTGATCTGGAATTAACCAATGATTGCTAGCAGCTAAAGCTAAAGCTATAAACATTATATGATAACATTTGATACAAAATGTTAATCTTCTTAATATGACATCCACTGACCCATACCATAGAAACAAAATAGTAAAGAAGAAACCAATAACTGAATGAAGTTTATTGTCTTCTTCCACTGTTATTATATGCTTAGGGGATTCATCCAGTTTTAAAGACAAATTTGAAAATACTGTATTATGCATTTTAACTTATTTTGTTTTATAGCTGCATTGTGTTGGATATTTTTACAAGAGGAAATATGGCTAATTGATCAAATCATGATTAATAATTGTATTTGGGATTATGATTTTATTCTATGTTAATTGAGTTTTCAAATGGGACAAATTTATCAGATTGTCATGAAATTAAAAAGTTCTTATAAGCCTGGTTCTAAAACTAAAATCAAGGCAAGGCAGTCTGAGTTTTACAATGCAATAGTAAAATATAAAGCTGGAGAAATCCCCAGAAAATGGTTTACTGAGCAGTGGTGCTTTTTTTCTTCCTGCTAACAAACAGCTGACTTTGTTACCAAAGCCAGTTTTTTGGGTAGCGCTTCCCAGATTTGAATGGGAGTAAGTGCAGGGGTGGGATTCTACCAGTTTGTACCTATTTGCTAGAACCGGTTGTTAACATTCTAAGCAGTTCGGAGAACCGGTTGTTAGAAGAAATTACTGGCCTAATCCTATAAGAAAGGAAGGAAATATTCTGGTGTTGCTTACAGAAACTGCCTCTCCATTAATCTTTGTTACATTCTTGGCAGGACGAGACTTCCTGTCTCAGGAACGTCTCTGGAGTTTTTCCCCCTCCTTTGCTGGTACTTTGCTTGTGTGGAGTGACCATTCAAAGTTACAATGGCACTGAAAAAAGACTTATGACCATTTTTCACACTTACGACTGTTGCAGCATCCCCACAGTCATGAGAGGCCAGGCGAGGAGATGCATGCCTCGATGTGAATGATATTGAGTTGGCCATGCCCAGACAATAACATGCCCACCAAGCCATGTCCACCCAGTCACATGACTACCAAGCCACGCCCACCACTTAAGCCACGCCCACAGAACCAGTTGTTAAAATTTTTGAATCCCACCTCTGAGTAAGTGGGAATGATTCATCATGATCCTTGGATGACCAAGTACTTGTCTGGGAAGAGAATCCAGAGGATTGTTATTCTTAGTGAGAGTGGTTGGAGTGGTCGGATCTCCCATCTTTTCCAATTGCTGCTTGTATTTTTAGGAGCTCCTCTGTTTCTAATATCATTTTTTGAAGTCAGTTTATAGCCAGGACCAATGCTGCATGCTTAATACCATTTTGCTTGATTACAAATGTAAATTTTTATTATTTTATCCCATAGTTTTAAAGTACTTTCTTTTTCGCTACAAGGAAAAGTGGTGAGGGCTTTTTTTTTTGCAGTGAAAAAGGACTTGATCTGATTCTTACCAGATTTTTACTCGAATGATTTTGTATTTTACTTGTTTTTCTAAGAGAATTCCATTGCTTTGTTTTATTTTTGTACATATTCTTGCTTTCTCATTTTAAAAAAGACAAGAATCCCCTCCCCTTTTAATTTTTTCCCCTCTCAGCTGTGAAAATTATTACCTCAGCTTTTTCTGTTGTAACTCTGTTATGGAACATTTATTCTCTTTGTCCTTGAAAAGAACTGTTTTCGCTCTGTTGCAAAAGCTGGCTACATAAGAATTTTGGACTATATTAAAAACAAAGCAACAATAAATCAAGGAGTTTGAATATTATAAATTATATATTCTCTGCAATGTCCTGAAAAAGATATAGAAGAGAGAGATGGGACTCAGATGTTTTTAATGTTAAAACCTTCCTGAAGGCTTTTGAAAAAAAAAGGTTTGCCAACTTACAAGTTTTAAATGAAAAATTGAATAAAAGGTTTGATGAATTCACAAAGGTTTCAATTCCTCCTAAAGAAGACATCTAGATAAAGGCAGCAGTATTTAAATCAGCCATTCAATTGGATGGACTGGAAACTGATTTTCTGATAACAGATTTAAAAAAGAATGAAGTTTGCTTGAAAACTGGAGACTTGCTAGAGGAGGCTGAAGAGGGCATTAACAAACTGGACGTTCTAAGCCAGCGGTATCAAATTCAATTTCAATGAGGGCCGCATCAGGGTTGTGTTTGGCCTCAGGAGGCCGGGGTGGGTGTGCCAGGATAGGGGTGGCCAGCTTGACATCACTCGTGTCAAGGGGCACCTTTGGAGGCCCAAATGCTCTGCCAATGAAACAGGCTACTAAGCCCCATTTTCGGCTGTGATGGACTTCTGCAACCCTCTGTCAGTGAAAATGGAGCTCAGGAGAGCTCCATGCAGCCCTTGCAAGCTCTATTTTCGGCTGTGATGGCCTCTTGCAACCCTTCTCCAGCAAAAATGGAGCTCGGGAGGGCCATCCCTCCTGAGCTCTGTTTTCACTGGCAGAAGCACTGCGGGCCAGTCCTTCGCTGTTTCCCTGTGAGCCAGAACTAAGCACCCTGCAAGCCAGAACCAGTCTCCAGGCCCTGAGTTTGACAGCCCTGTTCTAAGCTGATGGAATTTATGTAATAGAGCTACTATGTGCAACTAGATGACAGCTCTCAAGAGACATTTTGTCCCAATTTGTAGGAAAATTTACTGAGCAAGTGGTATGGAGACCTACATTTTTGAGGAGTGAGAAGCAGTTTTTTGAAAAGATTCTACTAATTTTAAAGAAAAGATAATAAACTGGAAGGGGGTTATTTTTATTATTGAAAATCAGTTGGTGCTATATGATCCTGGGTGAATTAAAGACAATGGGTGGGTTTATGAGAGATTAGAAGTCGCTTTGTGGACTTTCTATGAGTTACATACAATAACAGATTATTAACAGGGGGCTTTGAAGTTTAGCTTTGTTTTTGGGATTACCTGTTATTTTATAGTAGATAGATGGTAAGTCAAACTGGGTAACTGATAATAGATTTCTATATTTGTAATGTGTTTAGCAATTTTTCAAATATAGATGTAGAAGTTCATAAATTGTGACCTTTCTTGCAAGGGGGCAGAACAATTATTATTCTTGAAACATTCTTGAAATATTCAACCAGGGGAATTTTATTTGTATGTTTAATATTTTGTTTTATACACTTTTTGTCTTTATTTTTGTTTTGTTTTTTAAAATTCTGTATTTTAACTTTGGAAATAAATAAAAAATGTGTAACAGAATTAATATATAAAACTAGATATTTTACAAGACAGGTTTTTTTCTTTTCTGTATTTTAAACTTATTGTAAATTGTCTTTGTTGCCACTTTAAAGGATAACATAAATGTAATCTCTAATTCAGCAGCAGTTCAAACATCCTATGATCCTAACCACTTTACACCTGCCCTTTCCACTCCAATGCTTTCTCCTCACCATGTCAATGAAGAATATTTGACAAATAGGCTGTAACTACAGTATATTCAGCGCAACTCACCAGCATTGCCTTAGGTGAACAGATAATTCAGTTAATCGATGTCCCCATCAATTTCCATTTCAATAATAAGAAATAAGATAATTTCAAAACTTGGTTATTAAAAGTAAAAATGTAGCATTTTGTTTATTGGTTAGTACAATAAATAGACATAACTAGGAATAAAAGTTCATATTACTTGTAGCCAAATGTTTGTTCAAAAGTGAAGATAAAGAAAGTTTCAATAACAATACGATAATAAATTATTCCTTCCTAATGCTCATTTTGTAATCATTAAAGTCTAATGAGAATCTATCAAAAGAATAGAAAAAGACAGTATATCATGAATGCCAGAACATATTATTTCAATAAGACCCTTGAGGATGTAAGTGTTAGGGAAGAAAAAAATGACACTTCTTGATTTATTGGAGAGCTTTAGCTTTGCTAAATACCTAATATTGCATTTATTATAATGTACGTCCTGTCATGCCTTATTGATTAAACTAAAAGTTCATCATAAATTAAATATAATATTTTAAGAAAATAAATTGAACAATTAGTTTATCTCTAATTGTTTTCAAATGCAGCTGGCTTGACTAGACATTAATATTGAATGCATAAACAAAATAATATACTGTATACATAATGCCAAATACATAGAAAGTTTGTCATGAAAAGAGCATCACTTTAATTTTGTAGCTGATCAGAAGAGGAATGATTAGTACAGGGCAATACTATTTTCCAGGAAGAACAACTAGTTCATTGATGATAAATATTAGAATTAACCAGTATTCACCTTAATCAGTATTACTTTTAATGGATGCATTAAGATTGAATATCCTAAATATTTATCTGAGGTTTTTTTTTTACCTGACTCTTTTGCAAATGGGCTCACAATAAAATCCTTCTTACTTCCAAGCCTGTAATCCAAAAGACATGGTACATAAGGGAGAGTGATAGGAAGCAAGTTTTGTGTACATAAGGGTTCACATTCAATCCCGATGATGTCCTTAGAAACTCATTCCTTGTCAGTGCTGGTTATCATGGGCTTCAAGGGCTAATAAACCATTTCAGTGTAAAACAATTTCCTGTGTTTCTTTATGCAAATGGAAAAAAACCATGCTCACAGCTTACAATATAGTTGCCTAACATCTAGTGAAAGCCCTGGGCTGCTTCTCTGCTGCTCAGGAGCCATTTCCCGAAGGAGGGGGACTTGCAAGCATTTTGCTCTGCCACAGTGAAAGGCAGGCAGCAATGCCTAGCCTGGCAGGCAGGCAAAAGCAGGCTGCAGTCATGTCATGCATGCGCACGATGTTGTGCATGTGCAATAGGGACTGATTGGGCAGGGAGTGGAGAAGCGGGCGGAGAGGGGCGGGGCCAGCCAGAGGCCTGATTTACTGGTTCTCTGAGCTACTAGGAACCATAACAACTAGTTCTACCGAACCGGTACGATCCGGTAGAATCCCACCCCTGTTTTAGTGCAACAATTAATTTTTTATTCCAGGTCATTTTATTCCAGGTCAATTGGGATTTTTTTTTTGAAGAAGTCATGCTCATATGTTCAATATCTGATGCAAATGTTTCAAGTCATTACCTGAGTTCTACATTGTCCTGGTCAAGTGATTTTGAGGAGCTGTTTTGTATATTTAGTGGAGAGTAATAATAACTTAAACCTGTAAAGGTGTTAAACAAGTTGATACATCCAGATCAAAACAGATTTCTGCCAAAGAGACAGGTGAAAAATAATTTGAGAAACATACTGGAATATTATGAGGTACATTGTGGAAGACAATTAGCATTGATGTTTCTAGATGCGCAAAAAGCTTTCGATAATTTGAATTGGCAGTTTATTATAAAACAATTAGAAATTATGAATTTTGGGGGGGAATTTGTAAGAATGGTACAAGCAATATATTCCACTCAAACAGCAAAAGTAATAATAAATGGAGAGTTAACTGAACAATATCAAATATTGAAGGGAGTAAGGCAAGGATGTCCGCTATCATTATTCTTGTTTATCCTGACTTTAGAAGTGTTACTTGGACAGATTAGAGGGGAACAAGAAATAAAAGATCTCAAAATAGAATTTACAACTCTCGCTTAGAGGATGAATTGCCACAATAAAAATGAACATATTGCCAAAAATTCTGTTTCTGTTCTAAGTGACACCGATAAAGTTAGAAAATAAATGTTTTGAAGTTTTAAACAAATTAATATCAAAGTTTATTTGGCTGGAGAAAAAATGTTAATAAAGTTAAAATTGTTACAGGACAGCAGAAAGAGAGGGGTTTTTGCTCTGCCAGATTGGGAACTATATTATACAGCAGCAGCCCTTATATGGATCAAAGATTGGGTAATGTTGAAAAATAAAAGAATATTGACAATTGAAGGATATGACTTACAATTAGGGTGGCACACATTTTTATGGGATGGGGAAAAACAAGACACATAGTTATTTCCAAAGACACCAAGTAAGAAATGCATTGCTATTAATTTGGAAAAAGATTAAAAGAAATCATTATGATAAAATTCCGATCTGATTATCTACTATGGAAGCATGAATATACCCAAACGTGTTAAATCTTGATAAGATAGTAAGGTATAAGGACATCTTAAATGAGCAAGGGATATTAAAAACAAAACAATAATTAAAAGAGCAAGGAATTGAGGTAGAGTGGTGGCTGTATATGCAAATACAAGCAAGATTCAAGAAAGATACAGAAAGACATGGGAAATATAGAGAACTATCTCAATTAGATAAGATTCTACAAGGTCCAGAGGAGAAATTGATTAAAAAAATATATAATTATTTGTTGGATTAGAAGATTGAAGATGAGACGGTTAAAGAAACGATGATTGTTTGGGCAAAAAAATTTGGCTACATGATAGAATTGGAGAAATGGGAAAAATGTGGGAAAATAATTATAAATTGATGATGTTGGCATCATATAGAGCAGTCTTGTCTGTCTGCATTTGTAATCTTGGAATCTGAAACCACATCTCCCTCCTGCCCAGGAGTATGGCTTATCTTATTTATGTGTATTATATAATTTATCTAACTGGCACTACCTATCTTTCTAAATCATTTTTTTCAATTTCAGCAATTTTAAGGTGTGTGGACTTTATTAACTCCCAGAATTCTGTTGGAGTCCACAGAAGTCTCCACATCTTAAAACTGCTGATGTTGAGAAGCATTGTCCTAGATAAAGGAAGTGAAGGCTCCTCCTTAACAACACCAGTTTGTGAGACAGCACAGACACTTAATTGACCATAAATTGACAATAATTAGGAAAATTAAACTCTTTAGTGTCATCTCCTGGATCCAAGAGCTTTGAATGGTATACTAACTTTCTAAAGAGAGAAAAGCAAAAGCATTAATCTAAAGATTCAAAAACTATTTTATTATTATTTTTCTTATTAATAAACATACGAAAGCATTTTTTTTCTTTTACTCTAAGATAATCAAAAGGCCAAACAGTCTCACATGGCTGAAATATCCATTTAACACTGATAAGATCACTAACAATGCTTCAAATGCTCAGCCTTGCATACAATGCTCCAGGGAAAATGGACGTAAGTAGCTTAGCTGGAACAAAATGCTTAAGAATAGAGTTTGTATAATAACAATAAACTTTTGACAAAAATATCAAAAGCAAATTCTATAAAGCATACTACATCTTCTAAAGAAGGCATCTGAGTGGAAATCTTGTCATAAAATTTAATTTAATTCAAAGAAGGGAGAATTCTCTTGAATTTTCTTCTCCAGTTAGCTGGACATTGACTCTCATAGATTGCAACCTTAAATCCAAATTTCAAGAGCACCCCCATTAGCTCCTGTTGATTCTCTAGAGCAGGTGTATCAAACTCAAGGTTGGCGGGCTGGATCCGGCCCATAGGGTGCTTAGATCTGGCCCACAGTCACCTTGGAAACAGCAAAGGACTGGCCCACACTGCCTCTGCCAGGAAAAACAGAGCTCAGGAGGGCTGTGTGTAGTCCTCCCGTGGTCCATTTTCTCATCAGAGGGCTGCAGGAGGCCGTCGCAGCTGAAAACATAGCCTTGATGAGTGATGTTGAGTTGGTCAGTCCTAAGTCAAACACAACCTTGATGCGGCCCTCAAGTTTGACACCCCTGTTCTAGAGCATTCAAGGTCATAGTTTGATATCTTCTCTTACCTCTAGCCAGAGATACTCTGCTCTTGTCACAAGCCCCAGACAGTCCATGTTGTCCATCTAAACATCTTGACTCCTTCCCTCCAAAGCATTTCTTATTCTCTGCTCCCTGAAGATTTGCTTAGCTCCTGTTCAGGACCCTTTCTTATCTTAAAATCCCAGAGAAGATTACCTTCATTCATAACACCGTTCCCTTCCACATAACTCAGGTTATCTGTTTCTCTCGGAATTCAACCCACAAAAATCATGTGACGGTTCCATTCTCTACTTTGTTTGTATCTTTCAGCAATTTCCTCTTTCAGGTTTTCCCTTTCCTTGGTCCCTTTCCAGGTGATTCTCTTCTTTTCACATGCCTTGCTATCTCCTTTCTCTTTGCTTCAAGACAAAGTTTGTTGTTTGTTGTTGTTGTTGCTTTTACCAGTAACGATAAGCAGAACCTATTGCCTAAATTTAGCTTTGCAGATATGTAGACTTCAACTCCCAGTGTACGTCCCAAGCCAACTATTCCTAACTCTTGTTTCTTACTAAGAGTCATTACTAGTCCCCTATCTCCATTTTTACCCCAATACAGATTTATAAATCTTAACTAAGCATTAGGACAGAGTTTTTCAGGGCTGGGACACCAATATTCTCCAAAATGTCATATATATGGTAATGTTGTAATATTACCAGGAAGGGATTTTATTTTTGCCATTTGTTATCAAGTTATCTTTCTTCTTTCTTTCTAGGCTTCTATGTACAAAAATGTAAGAGAGAAATGGTTCACATTTTTCTTTTAAAGACTATTGCCTTAAAAAGGATTGGGTGCAGCAACTCCCCAAATAGATCAATTTGACAAAAGTAGCATTGTACCAATGTAACTCCCTTTGTTGTCACATAGCATGCACATTCCAAAGGGCAAAGCTTGAAGCACAATGCTGCTTTCATAATTGTCATTAAATGAAGGTCACATCTCATATGGCCTTACACTTTAAAACCCCTTTAAAAGGTTATGGAAACCTAGATAGAACAAATACACCAACAAATAAAATACTGAGAGGTAGGATTTTACGTTCCTAAAAGAAAAGTAGATGCGAATATCAAAATATATTTTGAATTCCTGTGCTCAGTTCCACTGACAGAAGCAATAGATTGAGGTGTCAGAATTTTATTTCCAAGAGCTTATCAAATGTTCTTCACATTGGGCATACAACCTTTCCTGTGGCTGCATTTTCTCAGGCTTTTGAATGATTTAGTAATAACAGTTAATGATGCAAATGGGTTTCAATAGTGATTTTACTGGCCAAATGAATCACAGGCTGATAAGGGAAATCAGCAGCTTTCTGATGCACACTGAATTGCTAAATGGCCAAATCAACATATCTCAAAGGAGAAGTTAACAGCAGGGGGTAGTCAGAGTAGAAAAATAGAGCAACATGTCTCCTTTCCAGTTGAACAGCTTTGTAAATGCATTAAAATATGACCTCTGTTTTCTATTTGGAGTTGTTTTCCAAAGAAATCAGCACTGTTTTTTCCAAAGAAACTGGACCTTTTAAAAATATCTTCAATATTCAGTTTTGACATTGCCGATTTTTGCCTTTGTAAAAAAAAAAAATTAAGATAACTTTTCATTTCTACAAATGTGAGAAGATCCACATAAATGTGGTAAAGCATGACTCCCCAACTCAAGTGGTTCATAATTTATATATAATTGATCATATAATTAGCATTATGATGAACTGCATTCTCTTTACCATTGCTTGAAAGGATAGTAAGTAGTTTGGAGAAACAAGACACAAGTTAAACTGAAGAATGCTGAAGAATGAAAGGCAACAAAGCAGATACAAACAGAATATCACAGCTATGATATTTAATTTTAATTTGTTTATAAATACTAAATAGATTGGATTTCTCATCATGGTTCTTGAAAAGTGTTTTTATTAAATGAATATATACTATTTACTGCTGCAGTGGGTAGCATTTTATGAAATAAAGCAAGTTTTAAGTTTTGAATACATTTTACTCTGGGTGACAAGTTAATAGATATTCCACTAGGTTATTTGCTATCAATTGATTTATGTTAGTAATGGCAAAGATGATAGCGTACATGTTCTGAAATAACAAACAAAGTTACTTCAGAAGAAAAATATTCAGAAGGTGTGTTTACAGAAAGTGGAGGTTTAATGGAAAGCCTCTGAGTAGCATCAGCTATGTTGCTTTGTCACAAAAATGGGGTCTAATAGGAAAAGTTGTCAAAATTTCAAAATAAGACAGTTTACTGCATTTTTCTGATAACAGAGCCAAATACAAAATCAATCTTTTGGTTGCCACAATGTAAAAAAAGATGTTGGCAATCTAGAAAGAATGCAGAAAAGACCAACAAAGATTAGAGGACTGCAGGCTAAAATATATAAAGAACAGTTGCTGGAATTGGGTATGTTTAGTTTAATGAAATGAAGGACTGGGGTGACAGGATGGCAGTGTTCCAATATCTAAGGGGCTGCCATAAAGAAGAGGAAGCACCTGAAGGCAGGACAAGAAGCAATGGATGGAAACTACCGTATTTGCCGGCGTATAAGACGACTGGGCGTATAAGACGAGCCCCAACATTTCCACTCAAAATATAGTTTTGTTATATATACTGGGCCGTATAAGACGACCCCCACTTGGAGGCATGCTTTTCAAGGCAAAAAAGTCGTCTCATACGCCGGCAACACGATGTAAGTTGTAACACTTGGGGTATTCTGGATATAATTCTTGATTGACACCCCCAACCCCTTTCCCCCAAACTTACAAAGCCACCAAAATGCTTTAGAGAGGCAGCTTCGCCTTTCTCAGGCTGGCACTCAATTCCTCTCCCTTTCTTTGTGACAGCCCCGCGTGCGTGCCATGGGACTCCAAGGGTGGGGATGGACAGCTGCCAACTCACTCACTCTCTCTCTCTCTCTCTCTCTCTCTCTCTCTCTCTGTGTGTGTGTGTGTGGTGTGGAGGGTAATTCGGCTATCTCTGGCCTCCGCTCGGTTTTAAAGTCGCTTGGCCGGTTCCCAAGTCGCAGCGCTGGCCGGGAGACGCGGCGCGCCGGGTGGGCTCGGTGCAGGGGAGGCAGATCTTCTCTTAAGCTGGGAGGAGGAGGGGACAAGTGTTTTTAGGGCAAAAGCGCTTTCCGCTCGGTAATCTAGGGAGAAGCAACCTAGAACTGAGAAATTTCCTGACAGTGAGAACAATTAATCAATGGAACAACTTGCCTCCATAAGTTGTGAATGCTCCAACACTGAAAGTTTTAAAGAAGAGATTTGTCTTCTTTAAAACCATTTGTCTGAAATGGCATCGATTTCTTGGCTGAGCAGGGGATTGGCCTAGAAGACCTCCAAGGTCCCTTCCAATTATGTTACACTGTAGCATTGGTTTAGCAAAGAATGCCTGGTTTTAATTCAGGCTTGAAATATAGGGAAAGGAAAAAGAGGGTTCTTAATTCTTATTCAATTCTCTATAACCTCAATCTTTAGCCAAACCACACCTTCCATTGCTGCCTTAAAATAGTAACTAAAAACTAAACTGACACCATTATGAAACAATAGCTAATTGGGATGACACAGAAAGGAAATCTAAAGCATTGGTACATATTTTAGATTATTCTACAGTTGTGTTTTTAAATAAACAATTTAAGGTATCAGTAAGTTAGATATAAAAACACTGGAGTAGAAATTAAAATACCCCATATTAATAAATCAGGAGTTTAAAGAATATTTAAAATGCTGTTTATATGTGATGAACTTAACCTCTACTACATCATCTTCTTGGGCTTTTTCTGTAAACATCTGAACAAGCTCTATTCTAATTCATTGTACTATAATTGGCTGATAAAGAGTTAGCATTGAAAGATCATTTATATTTTCACAGTGAGAATAGTACTCCTAGAAGAAGGTAAGAGAAAAAGATCCTGAATTGAAGAAAGGGAAGAAGTCTTAAAATACCTGGCAAAATAGGTTAAGTTCAGAGAAAATTCTGGGAAGAAACAGGTTGATGATCATGGAAGAGATATAACAGGCAACTAAAACTGCTATAATGGATTTAGATGGTTCTATTTGCTGTTTATCCTAATCTGGAAAAAATAGTCCTAAAATGAATTGGACAGCTTTTATTCTGTGGAAGGTTTATTTGTTCCTGAGTTCCAGAAACTGTTTGAGCCTGAGATCCAGAAGAAATCTTTATGTTAGAAGATAAGTGCCATGGGATATAACTGAGCAACAGAGATGACATGGGGACTGTTTTAAAGATAGAGGGATTATGAAATATCAAAGATTTACCTGACAAAGGCAATCGGCTAAATCCAGACCAGCTGCTAACTCATCTGACCAGGGCTGGATTGCTGATGCCCTAAGGACAGACCAACAATATTACTTCTCTATCATCCCATTGCTTAACTGATAAGACATTATGAGCTGAAAATGAAAATTGAATGTGACAGTGAAAAAGTTAATGGCATGATAGCCAGGGGAAAAATCTCTGTGTTGCTCCCATTCCTTTGGTCCTCTAAACAGGCACTTATTTGGCTTAATCATTAATCCAAGAATCCAAGTGATAGAAAGTTTGTCACTATGCTTAGTAAGCCTGTTTACTTATAGGAGTAGTTCTTGTAAGGAGTTGTTCTTGTAAGGAGCAGCATAAGGAGTGCCTATAAGTTATGGGCACACTTCAATGAAGCTTATAACTGAATAAGATAATAAAGCTATAAGAGTAGGAGAAAAATGTTTGTTTTGTACTTCAGCTTCAAGAGATCAGCTGGAGGGAGAAAAACTTCACAAAAGAATGCAAAACAATTACAGTGGTACCTTTGTACTCAATTGCTTTGAAACTCGTTGAATTTTGTACTCATTGCATTTTGGCATGAAAATTGTGTCCCAGTACTCATCTTTTGTTTGGTACTCAATATAAATGCTAGAACTTAAATACAAATGCTAGAACTGAGCCTGGTGACTCAGTACATTATGCCTTATGGGATAAAATTGTTTGGTACTCATAGTTTTTGGTACTCATTACACCTTCCAGAATCAACTAACAATGAGTACCAAGGTATCAGTGAGATTTGAAGTCAGGAGACTGGAAGTACTTGACTGTTTAGAAAACGTTTAGCTGAATTCACTTTTTTATCCTTTTAAATGTGACAAATTAGAAAAGTATGCAGATGGGAGTCTTTCAAGCAGAGCAATAAAGCACACGTTATATATCATGTCACAAAGTAATGGTGGTGATAAAATTCTGATTAACAGGCAATTCAAGTGTTATCCCCATGCAAGTGCACCACCATCATGCCTGTCTTTTCCTGCAGGGAAATGAAGACAGGTAGTATGGAAGCTCCAAGGGGGTAATTAACCTAAAGTATGAATTGTGGGGATGCAATTCAATGCTTGAGGCAAGATTAAAATTAATCTTTTAGAGGATGAAAAAGGCATTGAAAAAAAGATTGGGAAGAACAGCCTAGGCTTGATGGACAAAAGAACACTATGTGATTAAGCTTGTTCCTGCCCTTAGCCTGAAGAAAGCATTAGCAGGTTAGCGGGAGAATTCTGGGAGTTGAAACCTACACATCTTAAAATTGCCAACGTTGAGAAACACTGCATCAAAGAAAGACCCAGGTTTATTGTGTCAAATGGCTATAGCCTGAAGTTTGAAGTAATGAAAAATGGTTGGAACCGCTACTTCTTGAAAGTATGTGTCATTCCAAATCCAGTCAGAACACCATTCTGATTCAGAAAAGAGAGCAGCTGAACTGGCTGGAAGTGGTGTGGCTGTGAATAGGTGCATACATGTATCTCTGAGTTTGGCAGACAACTAAAGGCTGAGGGTAGGCCTGTCAGGAAAAGAGCCAAACCTCTTTATATACTCTTGCATTCACAGAGACATTCAAACAAGCTTTGTGCTAAGTCTCTGCGTTCAACTGATAAGGAGCTGAGAATAGAAGACAGTTGCATTCATTTAAAGTTTATTTTTCATGTTCATTGGACACTCAGAGAACATTTAGAAAAGATTGCTTAATTTTGTTATGTTGGAAGTGTAAAATGGATGAGGTGACACTTACTCATAGTAAATCTATTATTATTTCCATTTTGCATTTATAACCACAACTTTGTTAATACATTAACAAAGATCCAGAAGCAATCCTGAGCTAACTATCAGACTATATTTATTTAGATCTTTGAAATCCAGTAATCCCCCCCCCCACCGAGTAGTCTCACTATAGCTTCCTTCTATGGTATAAGGCTTGATTTCATCTAGAAAGGGATTAATGACTTCCTGGGCATAATTGACCACAATGTTCCTACTAGGATGGTAAATCTTCAGGGGTAAGAGGTAAGTGAACATGCTGTTCCTAAACCTCACCAAAGACTTTGTCTACTTCATCAAGCCTTAAAATCTAAAATTCATCCAATGAAATCTGACCAGATATAACAAAAGACATTGCTATAAATCGAGTAGCCAAAATTGTAGCCTAAAGACAATGTAAACTGCTTCTCTCCTATGATGCTCCCAAGTTAAGCCAACTTCAAAAATACTGGTCCAGATTGCAGTGGCATGACAATGTAGGTAGGGCTGGTACTCTACAGCAACAACTACTGCAACAACCAGCCTTTGGGGACAACATGTTTGGGCACTGCAGCCAATCACAGCCGGGGCAGCCATTTGTATTGAATGAAGCACTCTGCAGCACCATCCACTCTGAAGGGTTTAAGACAGTTCAACAATTTTGAATAGAAACTGCAATACACAGACCCTGGATGCATCAGTAATGTGGGAAGAGTAAGTTGCCACCTGTCCCTGCACTCAAGAAATAGTGAGTTTTTCGTATTAGAGATTATCCAACCAGAAGAATACAGACCCTAGGTCATGACAAATTTGACTGATTTTATTCTCGAACTGCATAATCAACATATTTCAGGAAAATACCAACAATTCACAATCTGTGTGGGCCAGTTCATATAAGATTTTAAAGTTCCACAAGGTAACACTGAGATAAAACAATGTCAGAGGAAAAATGTTGCTTTTTCACTTTCTTTTCTGCCATAGCTCTTATTAGTGATTAATTATATTTGATGTAATTTTGCTCTATCTGCATTCTACTAGTTATCCAATTGCTTAAGTGTCTTCTGTTGAAGGCATGTACTGAAAAGGTACTGCACTCTAAGTGAGAACATAGTCATAGATGTGACTATGTCAATTACCTGGTCATTTCTGTATGCCAAAGGGCAACCAAATATTCCAGGGGACCACTGCCAGATATTGAACATATGTTTTAGCTTCTTCATCATCATTACCATACTGGGATCCTAGCCAGCTCAGCAACATTTGCAGTTAGCAAGATGGATCCTAACATCCAGAATAAGATACAAGAATAGCAGATCATTCACAGACTACCATCCCTGTATGCAAAACGTTTCAGGTTCAGCTGCTGTGTTAGGAAGACTCTTTTTCTGAAACTGTGGGAAATCACTGCAATCAGTGAGAGAAAGAGACCAACAATCTAACTTGGCATAATGTAGCCTTTATATGCCTACGTCAATAAATATAACTTCCAAGAAACACACCATGTGTCTCTGTATATGTAGGTATATGTGCACAAGCACAAATACACTATCCCACATCATGGGTTGATGATCAGAGCTAACTGACACCAGAAAAAAGGAAGCAGCCAACCAATTTAAAACTACCCTAGGGAGTTTAAAATGCATGAGGCTTTTTTTACCTGGGGAGAGATGTACTGCACTACATTCCAGAAATATGTCTTTGAATGACTAGACTGCAGTTGTGTGGTAAGTGTGAAACCACCCTGCCATTTTCTATCCTAGAGTTATTCTTTTTAACATCTGCAATAGGAACAGAAAACAAATATGTACTATTCCCAGCTCTGAGAGATCTCCTATGTAGTCTTTTGAACTGATGAAAAACTGTGCTAATCCCAATGACTCACTACTTATAATTATGTGCACGCAGGGAACCCATACCCTTAATTTGTTTTTTACCTCCTGTAGAGTGTAAATCACGATTCTTCACTCCCATCTTCCTTTGCTGTAGCTTGTGGTAACTTATGTGTTTTCTTTTCTCTGCTTTTTCCAATTATTAAGGTATCATACCAAGGTTTGGCTGAAAGGTTCCCCTCAGACCCCTTAAAGGAAAAGAAAAAAGAAAAGAATTCTAGGGCGAAAATAGTATATTAATAAATGAAACCCAATCTTTTTAAAAATTAAACTGTCATGGAAAAAAACACATTAGGCTTTAAAGGAATTGAAGTAAACATTCGATTTTAATACCTGCTCTAGCTTATATATTTCTGAACTGGAAAAAATATCCCTAGTGAGCACTTAAAACTTCATTACTATAGCGAAAGCTTGTGAAAGGCTATTTAAAGGTTTTCAATTTTGCTGAAGTCTAGAGGTGATTACAGTGGGAAAAAAACACAAACCTTAATATTACATGGAAAGAAAGGAATAAAATTTATGTTCTCATCACCTCTACAGTTTAATCCATTTCTATTAGGTTCATTGGGAAAAAAATAAAGCAAATGGGATTTTTTATTGGTCTGGTGAAAAATGTTTCATTGCAGTTAAAAGCAATTCTGTGCATTACTCACATTTAAAAAAACCTTTCTCCCCAATCAATATACAAATAACATACTAGGAACTTTTAGGTATGACCTGTAGGACAGCTGTATAAAACATAAACAAATATATGCAGGTATAATATATGTGGGGGGACGGACGGACAAAGAGCAGGTATTAATTATATTGGAGCTATCTCAGTATTTCATCAGTCCTCTGGGGTTCCCAAGCTAATGACACAACCAAGTCTTTAGGGACTTCCAGGACCTTAAAAGGGATGAGGCTAGTCTCTTTTTACATGTTCCATAAAGCACAGGCCATAGCAGGAAAGGACCCACAAGTAAAACTCTCTAACCAACCAATCAGGATCTGCAGCATGCCCCTTTGCTAGATCTGGTGGGATAGGCAGACGTAATTGAGGAGAGGCAGATAACTCAGATAACTTGGTTGCATGCCTTTAAAGCACTACACTGCAGAAGAAATTGGTAACTAATAGTAGAGGTATAACATGAGATCTTTAGAAATACACATAAATGCCTGTGTTGCTGTATTCTGTACCAGCTGAAGCTTCCAGATACTCTTTGAGGGCAGCTTCATATAGAATGCATTATAATAATACAGTAGTAATAATGAAATGGAGGCCATAAATAATTGAAAGGCTCCAAATGGAGGAGAATACTATAGTATTAATTTATATGGTTGCACCTTCTGTGTAGTTGGTGTGGCTTTCCTTCCAGCACAAAACTCTGGCCAGAGGTTCAACCCATCATCTTTCAATAGAATACTAAGCAAATATATCTTGGACAAAACAGAATACCATAATGTATGCATATAGCCTTGACCTACACAACCAGTCCCTTAACAACTGTTCAAAATTACAACATACTCGAAAAAATTACAACCCATCCTCCAAGTAACAATTGCCACAGGCTTTTCACTCCTGTGATCATCTAATTAGATTACATTTCAGATAAAATGTAAACCTCATATTTATGACTAGTTGCAATGTCCCACAATCATGGAATCACATTTTGACTTTTCCCAGCAAAAATGCCCATTGGATAAACTAGATTCATATTTCTGACTATGTGATTCAATAACAATCATGGCGATTCACTTAACAACTATCATAAAAACAGTAATAATGACTGAGTCTGTCTCATTGTGACTCAATTTACAATTGCAAAATTCTGGGCTCAGTTGTGTCATGCTGAGCACTACTTGTATTCTAAAAACACAATTATGTATGCCTTAATAACTAAGTGCATTGCTGTTAAACATATTGTTCTTTTGAACACAGACTTCTTTTGAACAATGAGTGAAAACTGCAATTAGTTTAAAATATTGTCTTCTCCAAATGATGCCTGTCTATTTCAAGCCCTGATGAGTATTGGTGAATATCATCTCTCTCTCCCCTCCCTCCATCACTCCCCCCTCACTTCTATCTCAGGCGACCAGGGTTTAAACCCTAGCTAATACCTATCTAATCAGTAGGGATTCTTGGACAAATACCCCGTAATGCTACGTCTACCTACTCAAAATATGAGAATAACATAAACTATGAGAGTTATGCTGGCTCAGGCATTGCCCAGATTAACAAGGCCCGGATCAGCTACTGGAGTATGGCCCGGATAATACTGGAGTATGTAATTCATGACAAGAGATGAAAACCTGGAATTGATGGACTACTACTACATCAGCAGACCTAATGAGAGGGGATACGTGAAACATATAAAGAAACTATGGATAGACAAAAGACCTGCATCCACACTAACTAAGAAACAACTGTATATCCAAAACTTCAACATAGTGAAGAGGAATCTGGTTTTACAACTTGGGATAGACCAACTACACTTTACATCCTATACTCAAGACAATCCAGAAGAACAAGTCAGCTAACCCCTGAGACTGGAATATCACTATCACCCTCTCCATTACAAAACACAATAGCTGATAGGAGACAGAAGATCATAGAAATACTAGAGCCAATAACTTACCTCCCCACGACCTAGAAAGTTCTACCAGACATCATAGCCACCAAGTTACAGGACCACATGAACCTATCTCAGAAAGGCACTGTGAGAGACTCAAAATGCCAGTTGTTCATGTATAGAGAGCAGTTGCCTAAGACTCAAGGTCTAGAAAGATTAATCTGAGCACAGCCTGGAAAGACTAATTACAAGAAAGCAAATAGTTATACACATGGATATGTGAGTGTCTGGAACTACACAAAGTCAACAGGACATTAAGAACTTCCTCAAAAACTCAATGAAACTGTGGAAGACAATGCTGGAAGTCAACTCAAGATAGTTCACACAAGTGGCCATCAAGTGTAGCACATAATAAGGTGAAGCTACATTTCCACTGATCTGTTCTGCAAAGGGTTAAACCAGATAATCACAAGGATTTGATATGGATACAGATTCAAGAGTGGAACTACTACCATCCACCTCCTTTACATGAATGATATCAAATTACATGTTAAGAGTGAACTAGACATTGACTCATGGATCCATGTGAATATACAATGAGGTGTCATTTGAACTAGAGAAGTGTGGCTGGATGGTGGTTGGGTAGATAAAATTGATAGAGTGGATTTACCAGCAGGCCACATGGCAGATATACAGACCAGTTATGAGTATCTTGGCATCCCATAGTCACATGGAAACCACAATGAGAAGTCAAGGAAGGCAGTAACATCCAAGTATCACCAAAGGATCCTGAAGAGGCAGCTAAATGGGAAGAATAAGACCCATGCCAACAACATGTATGCCCTGCCAGCCATGAGATACCCTGCTGGTACAGTGAGCTGGCCAAAGAAGGCTGTAGAAGCTGCTGATGTGAAAACCAAGAAGCTTCTCACAAAGTCAAAAACCCAGGGACTATACACTAGATAGAAAGAGGATGGTCAGTTGAATAACCTCATGTATTAATTTCAGTGCAAAATACAGAGATGCAAATTGTTGTTTCTGTTATCAAAACAGAGATTCAGAAATGGATAGAGGCCACTAGGTTTGTCCATGTGACACCTCTGTTGTGTGAACTATACTGGTTTCCAGTTTCATTCCAAATGAAATTCAAGGTGCTGGTCATCATCCTGGATGATACTCAGAGCATCCAGGAATACATCAGAAAGGTGACACTCAAGGATGAACTGCTAGGTTAATGTCTGAGGTAGCAGCAAACTTGGGAGAAAGATCAGGGAGAGGAAGTGCCATTACATGACAAGAGTCTCCAGGGGATGTACCATCAGCAGATAGCTAAAGTGGCAGATGTTGGGAAATCCTACCAGTGACTGGAAAAGGCTGGATTAAAAGACAGCACCGAGGCACTGATCATAGCAGCACAAGAACAGACACTAAGCACCATATCCATAGAAGCTGGGTCTATCACACTAGACCAGGGTCTCCAACCTTGGCAACTTTAAGACTTGTGGACTTCAACTCCCAGAGTTCCTCAGCCAGCTTTGCTGCACTGGACAAGACCCAAGTACAGACTATTTAGAGCAGGGGTGTCCAACCTTGGCAACTTTAAGCCTGGAGGACTTCAACTCCAAGAATTCCCCAGCCAGCTTTGCTGGGAATTCTGGGAGTTGAAGTCCTCCAGGCTTAAAGTTGCCAAGGTTGGACACCCCTGATTTAGAGAGTCCTCAGAGACAGTCTAATGTACTGTATAATGGCTGGGTGCAAGATGCAGGCAGGAGCAACATAGACTGAACAATACAAGCTCTGATGGATTGTTGTGAATACATTCTATTGCATATGACTCCAAACTTAGGAAGCTGATCTTTTTAGTTTAACTTTACATTTATTATTTTGTTATTTCAGTTGCTTGTTGCTTTGAATGTAAAAGGCATGATATATTTTTATACAAAGTAATTAGCATTAAGCGCATACCAATGTGAATAGATAACAGCTTGTTGAAGTTATGCAAGACTAGTTTTATTTTATCTACTATTTTCAAGGTGAAAATAATAGCTTACAATGGACCTTATATTTATTATTTGTATAAGAAACCCTTAGGATATTCAGACAGGTGGAAAGTGTGTTGCTAAACATTGTGTTCAATTAAGTATGAAGTGAATTACTGCCTACAAGACATCTGTTTTAAACCTCTAACCATATTTTTTCTGAAAAGCTATGCACACATATGCATACATACGCACATATTTAATATGGGATATAAAATAAGTCATTTAAGCTTTTAAGGTAACTATGCTTTTAATGTATTTCATATACTTTCAGCAAGTTAGATTTCTTTTACATATTGCAATAATTTATATGAATAAGTTGACTAAACTAATATTTTTTTCTTCAGAGTTCTTTTGTATTCTTTAGTCTAATTTTCAAATAGCTGAACGTGATTTCTTAAGTAGTGGCACGTGTTCAATTCCCATCCCCTTAAAGGTCAGTGAGTATATTATGAAACAGGAGTAAATAAATGCTTGTTTGCCCAAGAGACAGGTGATATTTGGATCATTCTTACCAGGCAATTTTCATCCTACTGAACATTTACTTCTTGTGTCAACAACAACAAATCAATCAAAAATCCTGGTCACTCCAGTTGGCCGAAAGAAAAGCATTAAGACAAAACTATAAAGAGACTCAGCTTTAGCTGTTAAGAGTATCTACTGTTTAGTTGTTAAAGATGAACAACTGGAAGCTTGAACTTCATGGAAAGACATGTAGTGAACTTGAAGGCTAGTCTCTTAATATTAGATGTTCAGAGGAATTGGTGTTTGGACAGAGCAAAAGTATAGCTTCATTTATTGGGTATTAGTTGTTTAAATTATAGCAATCTTGGAGATCTTGGGAATTTACTGAAATAAAAATAGCCATCTACAGACTAGAATTATGAACTCATTAACATTATTATTGAATTAAACCTTTCAGTCTGCTTCAAAGGCTGAGTTCCAAAATAAAACCTAAACCCCCTAAGACAACCACTAGAGACCATAGAATTACAAATTGTTATTCAGTTGTAATATATTACTGAGCCACTTCCAAAATGATTAAAATGCACCTGTTCAGCATTTGAATCACAATGTTTTAAATTCAAAACTGTTCAAATATGAAATGTTTTTCACACCCTAATATTAAAAATGTCATCTGGCCTACTGCATACCCAAAGTTAACTAAGCTATAGGCATTTATACTCCAAACATAATATAGCAATTTGAACTGTTTTATAAGATCTGAAATAATGTATCTATTGCAGTTGCATAATTCCACATCTCAATGGTTGTAGCTGCAAATCTCATTTGCTACAACTAATGAATACTGTGTGTGTGTGTGTGTGTGTGTGTGTGTGTGTGTTAAAATTTTATCTGGCCTTTATTTCTTTTAAGTAATTCAAGACACAGAAAACATATATAATACTCTCTCCTCCTCCTCCTATTTTTCCATGTCAGCAACCCTGGGTGGGTTTTGTTGAGAAACAATTACAATTAATTTGCATGGCTGTTTATCTAGGCAACAAACAAGAATAAAAATATAATGCTACTAAAGCAAAAAAGATAATTTTTAGGGCCTAGTATAACTCACATCATAAATCATCCACACCATACCTATTCCATTAACATCCTGGCTCCAATGCCTGGGGGAAACGTCAAGGCTGTGATGCTTTTCTGAAAACCAGCAGAGTTGAGACCATGTATATCTCCAGAAGGACACTGTTCCATAAGTTGATTGCCATGACAGAGGGAACACATATCCAAAGGCCCAACAGGTATGCTGTTTCACTGATGAGACCCATAACATATCTGCCCTGCCATATCTAGCAGATTGGGTAGAAACCATTGGGGATACATTTTGGATTAAGTAATCTGACCCTATGCCATATAGAGTGATAAAAGTGACAACCAGCACCTTGAAATGCATAACTAATGTAATCCAACAAAAGTTGTGTTACCCAAGTGTACCATGGTATGCCCACTACTGCTCACACGAATGTTTTTTGGATCAGCTGAAGCTTCCAAATGTTCTTCAAAGTCAGACCCATGCAGAACATGTTGCAATAGTTCAATTAGAAGGTGATTAAGATATGAGTGATTTTAAATAGTACCTCCTACTAGGAACTAGGAAAGGGCATGATGGATTTCTAGATAGCTCTCTGGGCCACAGCTGTGAAATGTTCTTTGTGCAAGACCTGAAAGCCTAGATAACACAGCCAAAGTTAAAGATTGCAAATTGTTAGGTACATAAAGTCCCTCTGTCTTGTCAGGTGTGAACTAAAGCCAGCTATTTTTTCATCCAGGTCCATACAGCCTCCAGGAGGTAGGAAAGCACCTTACAACATCACTTAGACAGGTCAGAATTTCATGTAGATGTTAAATAAAAACAAAGAGAGGGTTGAACTCTATGGCACTCAGAAAGCAGAGGCTTAAGGGTAGTATTTTAACCTCATATCAATATGCCTGGAACTGGTATTGGAAGAAGGAAGACAACCACTGGAGAAATCTTCCTTTCCTTTCCAACCCCTTAGCCAACTTAGAAGGTACCAAGTCAGGTGTCATTCAGAGCCACTGAGAGATCAAAGAAGGCCAGGATGGGTACATCTCAAGTCCTTTTGAGGTCAATCATATGTTTGCTCATTCCAAGCTGCTTTGGTCGAACATGACCAGAACTTCAGAAACGTAGGAAAAGAAACTAATACCCTTTCAAATGTCCAAGGTTATACAATTCTAACTAGTTTGCTGGAACAATTTGACAGGATTCAATGTTGATATTGTAGGAATGTGGCAGTGAGGAAGCCCATGATTCTTCTTCATTGTCTGATTCAGCCTAAAGATAACTGGACAAAGAATGGATAAAGAGGGTAGGAAAGGATCCATAACTGATACTGCTAGTACTATTAGTCTTTAATATTGTTTATTGCATTATTATAAAACACAGATTAATTATATTACATTACATTATATTATACATATTATATTATGTTATATTTAGGTACAGTGGCATTTATACAGTATTGTCTACATATTATTAATACTCTAGATAACTTAAACCTTTAAAGATTAAAAAGGGGGTTATGTAAATATTAGTTACACTTTCTAAAATGTAGATATTGGTAAGCATACATTTGCTTCAATTTCACATCTAGAGCTGACTGAAGCAATAATAAACATGCCCCAAATGCTTATATTATTTGCTCAGTTATAAAAGTTTTTATCTTAATCCTTAATACTAAGGTTTCCACTGTATTCTTATTTTTAGGTACTTATGCCTTTAGAAAAAAGGCAAAAAAAGAAAAGATTGTGTTCAATAGAAGAGAGCACTTTTGCTGAATAGCATTGATGATGAAGTCAGTCTGCAGGCAACTCAAAGGATTTTTTGTTCTACCAAGAGAAATAACCACTTTAGTGCTGGCCATATTTTTTTTAGCCCTGAGGGAGAACGACTTCTGAATGAAGATATTCCTCGATGCTCCATCATAATGTAAGACTGTCCATTTATTTCTACTGCCATTGCTTAGTTATGGAATAATTTAAGATCATAACAAATAATAATTTCTTGCATTACTGGGGTTTTACCTGGCACATGAATGGATTATATCATAACCTGGACAATAAGTAAACACTATCCTGATTAAGCAACATAATTTAAGAGTAGGAATGAACTGAACAGTTGTCTTAATCATATGATCAGATCATATAACTCTGGATTTAAATAATTTGCAGATTGCAAAAAGGACAATGTGAGCACAATATACAAGGCTGGTCCCATTTTTTCTTTCTTTTCCAGAATGTTTCTCCTTGCCCTGTTACAGAATGGGCAGTTTTGGGGGCTCTAAATAAGAATGTTGGGATGCTTTTAATAACTGGGAGTTTGTGTCAGACATAAGGACTTTTAGGAGAAAATTGATTAATTTGGTGAATTATTTATTTGGCACAGCTGCCAGGTCCTCAGTGAAATCACAGAGAGAGATAAGCAAAATCTTACTATTCTGGCAAGTGTTTGAGATGAAGGTTGCTTACCCTACTGATTTGTCAGAGCTGAGTGACTATTCGTCTCATTACATCTATTAGCTGCAACCATCTAGGTGCCTCCATGGAATATTTTTGAGGACTGATACGAGGTCATATCAGGTTAGGAGACTGAAGTCATACATGCCAATTTTACAATATAATCTTAGTCTCCAAACGATCACCTGAGGTCCAGGGGCCTGCACTGAAGAACTGTTAAATTATTATAGATATATTTGATATACTATTTCATTTTTAATGTCTGATTGGAATCATAAAAATTATTAAGGGCTATTATTAAGGGTTTTATTACACAAGTAATTACACAACAGAGTTCTTGTGCATTTTGAATCTGGGGAAACATATTTAGAAGCTAGTTTCTTCTTTTATCTCTCCTCTCTTCCCTTCCTTTTGTATCTGATGGAGCAATGTTAACTTTTCTGAGTAGCAATGTCTACAAAACCACGGGGAAATCTTTCAAAGGTCTGGCACAATCTGGAGTCTTGGTGTGCTTTGATGAATTTAATCATATAGAGCAGGAGGTAATTGTAGGACCAGCTTCTTGGCAAAACTAGCATTCAGTGAAAATTACAAGCCTGACAACTTCATTAACAGCACTGACATTAAACAATACTGACTAAAGCTCATGGTTAAGTGGGGAGAAAAATAAAAATGTTTAATCACGCTTAACTGCTATCCCCTGTTAAATTTGCACCTTTGCATTTTGTTCAAATATTGCTATCTTTTCTTCTATATATCCAGATGAGATATATTACTGTTGCAGTCTTCTAACACAATGGCAAAGGAAGGACAGTGAAGAGATGTAACATTTTGTTTGTGATAGATTAATGGCATGATCTCTTATTGTCTAGAATGCAACCTGCCACTCAAGGTCTGTAGAAAATGAGAGTACACTCATTTTCTAGCAGCCAGGAGACATGAAGAGTTCTGCTTTAACTGTTTTCTTTAAACCAAGCTAAAATTTGAAGACAGATACTTCAATAAAATGTTCATTTATCTTCTGCTTGATATATGCAAAAGTGAAAAGTCAGCTCTGAAGTATATCTCAATAATCAAAGGATTTTGATCTGTCCTAAAGATATTTGACCATATTAAAGAGTATTAAAAGTATATTACTAGCTAATTTTGCCAGCACCAATAGAGAAACTAGTTCTATAAAATTGACTCACATACGTCAACAAGTGTTATTTCTCATTTCCCAAAGCCTGCCAAAGAATATCATTTACTTTCTTAACTAAAGAAGGAAGTATACTTAGCAGAATAAGTGGAATATCAGTAATGGCTATTGCTTAATAGTTATGAATTTCCTTGCAAGTGATTGATAGGATCCAATGTCATAGCTACTCTGCTTGATTTTATCAGATGAGCAAGAAACTAAAAACACGTGATCTCTCATCCAGGTGCCCTATACCATGAAGGGCTTTAAGGGTGGTGCATATAGAAGCACTTTGATTTCTTTTTTTTCCTTTTCCCCTTGACTTTATATTACTTTGTATTAATTTTACCTTTGTTTTTTTAGTTTTTAATAAAAATATATTTTTTTTAAAAAAAGGATTGCACCCAGAAGCTGACTGGTAAACCAGTGCATTTCAAAAAGCAGTGATCGTGTAAGCATAGGATACTACTTCCAACACTGCCTGTGGCCTGTGCATTCTGGACCAGTTTTTTTAATTTAAAAAAATTTAAAAATATAACAAGGACTAGTGAGACCCAGCATATCTTATGGAAACTCTATGGACAAAGTTATTAACAACTGTTTCACAGTAGACATGCTTTCCCTCTTAAGCACCATATTGGAAATCTAGATTCCAAATTATCTGGCATCATTTTATCTGAGAACAATTCATTTATCAATGAAACTGTAAATGTAAGAGCATCTAGAAAGGTTACATCGTTCAGTTAATGATGCACATTGTAGTAACAATTCTTTCTGCCATTTTTAATGCTCCATATTGCACTGTTAACATTTTTTCAGAATATCATACATATGCATGTCTCCTAATGATTATTAATGTCATACAGTGTTTCCTTATATTATATGATATTAATTGTTAGTGTTGCTGTTTATATATCTAACTACACACACAAAAAGAGGATTTCTGGTGATATTAAGAATGTTTTCTGAGTTTTATAGAAAAACTCCAGTAAAGACTGGTTTACTTTAGTTCAAGAGCTGAAAAATGCTGTTTGTTTATTTAAGGATATATACAGAATTAAAAGGATGCAATACTGTATACTATCAACACTGATATTTTTCTCTATCAGGTTCACCACCATCCAAATGTTTAAGAATCTTAAGCTATGGCAAAAGTCATATTACTTTGAACATCAAATTCAAATATTCAAAGCTATGAATATACAGTTCAACTTTTCCCACCGAAACAAATAAACTACAGAACAGCATATCAAGAGCAGAGCAACTAGAACTGCGCTGCAAAAATCCAAATGTCCTTATAGACAGCAGCACAGATACCATTTAGTGATTATTTAGATTATTGGAGTCCAGATGTATCAATACTGAACAAAGCAGAACATTTGGATGATGCATTTAAAATTTTTGCAGGTGCTAGTAATATTGATGCACATATCTATGCATGCTTATACAGAAATAGGTCATGGCCATTTAATGGTGTTTATTTCCAGAGATGTCTTCTACAACAGCAACATTCCAGTGTACAATGAAATTTTCTCTTCATACAGCACACCAGAGCCTATTGAAAGCTCTAGTTATGATGGCTAGGGAAATGATAAATTACAGTGTAGGTTCAGTGAAGATCTGATTGTGAATATCTTATTTCAAAATCTATTATGCTGTATTTTGAAGTAGGTTTGAAGTGAAATATTTTCTTTCACTGGAGGAATACAATATGGAGTTGCAAGAAATGCTATCTTGACCATCTTACGTGATCTGTATTGAGCTAGTTGGTTACGCCCTTTTCATTGGTCATAAGTGATGGCATCTCAATTGTGATAGGCTATCTTTAAAAATATTATCTGATATTTACTTGATTGTTATTTCAATCCTAGTAAACAAATGGAGTAGAATTTAATCCCAAAAACTGTTGTATGCTCCTTCATCATTTTATATATTTATTTTATTTTATTTTTCCATTGTAATTCCTTTATTCTTTTTTTTTAATATAAAAGTACAACTTTTTCCACTCAGTTTTTGTTCATGTGCTCTGTAAAGGATTTTCCTGACCAATACTGTGCCTCTAGATTTTATAATTGGAGAGGAATATCTCTTGTGTCAAAAACTCTAAAGCTGATCTGTCTTCACATTTTAGCTAGTGACAGAACAAAACTCACTTCACACTTGCTGCCAAATAATAAGATGACTATGCTTTTTTCTCTGTGTTCAAAGAAAGGCCAATCTTTGATAGAGTTGTAATTATAGGAAATAAAGTGACCCTAAAAGCAAGAAAATGATACAGGTCAGAAATACGGTTGGATAACAAGAAAACCCAACTGGGAATCAAATAATATAGAGATAGTGATTTTTCAAACTACAAAGAATGCCTATCTATTCCATCTATGACCCATGAGTATCTAAGATAAATCCACTAATGTACTGAATAATTAAGAAATTTGCTCAGTAAGCTTCCCAATTTTAAATTAAGCGGATACCAATTTTCCTCTATACACACTATAGGGTTTTTTTCTAAATGGTCTTTTCCAATAAAACATTAAACTGAAGATACAACAGAGCTCTAAATGAAATTAAGGTTCATTATATTTTTGTTGTTTTACAGATATGTTTGAACTCACAGTTTCTACACTATATATTCTATAAATATATTTGACTCTGCATACAGCACACTAGCCTGTTATTACTTTGTCCTGATGTGGTTGATTATACTTTAGAATAAGGTCTAGATCAAAGGTAGTAGTCATCCATCTAAAGTTACACTAAAGAATTTCATGTAGCTGTCCCCATTCTGATGTTCTTCTTGTGCTGCATAGTAAAATCTCTGCATTAGGTTTGGCAAGAAGTTTACCTGATCCTCTTATTCTTTTTAGTGGCTAAAAAGTTATATGTATTCGCATTTGCATTTTTATTGTTATTCTAATTGGATTCTCTTTTTCATAAGCCCAAAAGCTCTTTCCTGTGCACAATCTGAGTTAAGAATATCACCTGCATTTTATATCCGGTAATAAATAAATGCAGCAAGAAAATAATTTTTCACTGTATATGCAGATTAGCTACCTGAAAGTCAGCCAGTGAAGTTTAGCAAAACAGTGGCAAGCACCACAAGCATTGATGAGAATGCAGATATAATTGGTAGACAGCTGGGAACCCTAGCTTTTATTAGGAACGTGTGAATAAGTATAAATTCAGCCTGTGTAAGAGCTGTAGATTTTCAGCTATTCATATGGTCTTCCAACTGGATTTTATCAGCTGGAAAATCCACTTCCATTTGTTGTTTACTGCCTTCTCTAAGAGGGAAATCTGCCATATCCATTTTATATATTTCTGTAAAACAGAAAGTTCTAAATATGATTTTCTCTCAGGTACGCTTTTTAAAACAAATTTCATTTATATACCTTTACATTATCCATATGTTTAATGCAAGGATCTTTAATATATGCCTTTTATATACTTCTAAATGATACATTCTTTCAATTTAATTTGCCTGCTGTAATCTTTTTCAAGATTTTCAACTGAACAATAACAGATACTAGCAAATACCATTGCTCTTGGTATTTCAAAACACCTTAGTTTCTTTGATGGCTTGTCACATATTTTTTAATAGAAAGAATTTCTGAAAAACATTATCATCTTTGGAAGAACATTTAGCAAGTTATGGGATATACTTTCAATTCACAGTGAATAGTGAGACCCAGCATATGTTATGGGACCTCTCTGGACTATAATATTCTCAATTTTGTTTTAATGTCCAGAGATTCTTAAGCTACCATATAGTTGTGCTGTATGTGATAACTAAAATTGTCAGAACCCTTTTGAAGGAAATCTTGCTGTATGATCTACAAACTGAACATTGGTTGATAAACTAATAGGATCTAAGGAACCTTAGAACAATAGTCCTCCTTTTTGATATATACTTTAGATACAGTAAATTGGTTCAAGAGGTACAGGAGGAAAACTTGTGCTCAGATGTTATCAGACAGTCATGAATCTGAGGAACAGTCAATGTTGGCAACCTTGGACCAGTGGTCATGTGGGAATGGACCTTAATGTTAAGGCTCTGCCAAAAGGATATTCTGAAGTTGCAATGAGACAGTAATTCTGTTTATGTGAAAGTGTCAGCATGGGATATTGTTAGTTAAAGGATTACGTAGGAAAGCTATAGCTAAGTGGATAGTAACATTAAAGTAGATGAATGTATTTTAGGGCACATGAGATAATAAGAATTTTGAATTTTATCCCAATAATCAAATGATTAGCTCAAGAAGCCACAAAAGGCAAATGGGGACAGATCTTTCCTGAAGACAGAATGACCTTAAGACAATTCACTTCAGACCAAATGATACTGAGATAGGAGAAGGAGACCCTGGTATTGGTTGTCTCAAAATAAACAATGAGTCACTAGAGAGTGAGTTTTGTAAGTGATGGATCTAGAATTTCCTCAGATGAAACAAGAACCTCAGATTTAAAGGGGCTCAGTTGTGAACATAAGTTCAAATCTTGAGTGGTAATTGTGACATTGGTTGTTGTGGGACTTCAGGTGACTATTAAGCTGAAACTACATTCTCTGATTGTGATCCAATGTCTTTTTCAGAAGTCTTGAAGTTTATTAATCATTTTTTCCAATGTTGGTGGCAATGCCTTTAGTATTGTCAGATGAAGAAGGTAATGTTGAATGGGTTAGCACTGAAGTATGAGAGTCTGAAGAACTTTATTTGGATGAGCACAAACTCACTGCAGCAACTCTGAATAGCAAAAATAGGAAATAGTGCTTCTATACAACATCTTACAACAAAATGGATGATCACACAACTGTATCAAAAAGTTCCTGACAATAGCTCAATACAGCACAACCAACACAAGCTGTAAAAATAATAACACTGCCATCATCTCAGAAACCACCATCAGACTATTACAACCACATGGAATCAGCAAAGCAGAAAAACCAACTAAAGTCCTCCAAAACAACCTAAGTAAACCAGAAGACCCAGCAGCCCTAGAAGAAAAAAAAAAATAAATCATCTATGACAGTGGTCCCCAACCTTTTTTGTACCACGGACCGGTACAATCCACGGACCGATCCACGGACTGGTACCGGCATCAGCACACATGACCAAGGCAAGGCGAGCTGAGCGACTGGCGAGCCAGCTGTCCTCCGCTTCTCCCCGCCACCTTCAACTCCTCCTTTGTACCTTCTCGCGGTCGATGGGCTTTTCGGGCTCTTTCTTAATCTCCTCCTGAGTAACGCGAGACTCCACCGCCATCGGGATGGCTCTTCGTTCGAAGCCGCCCCCCCCTTAGACGAAACTAAGGCACGAGGATTCCTTCAGCACCCAAACGCCGCTTTCCAACCGACGACCGACAAGCTCACCCGGAAGCACTTTCTCGTTTGGATTGACAATATGAGTTATTATGTAATGTAACTGTAATTGAGACTATGAAATGAATGCACAAAACTGATGAACCAACCGACATACTGTTTGTATATATATATATATGGAAGAGAGCTGATGTTTTTATGTCTAGTTTGTTTTGTTTGTTTTTAAAAAATCAATAAAATTGTTTTCAAAAAAAAAAAAAAAAGACTTGCTTCCAAGCTTGCAGACATAACAAACATTTATTATTTGGGGGGTGGGGAATCAACAGTGCTTATAAAAATCCATCAAAGATCATTTTCCAAAGCACAGATGAAAAAGTCACTATCTATTTCAGTGTTTTTCAAACTTGTCAACTTTAAGATGTGTGGACTTCAGCTCCCAGAATTTCTGAGTCAGGATGACATAAACAGTCAAGAGACCTAAATGGCAACTTAGCCACATAATAAGAAACCTGGGAAGAAGTGTTGAAATAATTCAAAGGTACTCTATCTTAAATAATTCACAAAAATGAGGATGAGAAATCCCTCTTCTTTTCAAAGATTTTTGAATTGTTTTCAAAGATTTTATATTTACCCAGGACTAGCATAAAAGCAACCCTAACGTTTACAAGAAACCTGTGTAGTTCTTGTCCAGATGCATGGAACTTGGTAGTCTTTGTCTGAAGAAAACCTTTGGCAGTAGAAGACAAATGGAGAGATTAGTGGGCACGGAGTCAAATTGTCTCTAACTTGTAATTTCTGTCTCATAAATCCTCAAAAGCAAAGATCCCAGTTACTGGTATTATTAAGTGAATTAACTTATTTACAACCACCCAAACTTTACTGTCTCTGACATTCCCTTATTCAAACTATACATTTATTCACATTGCTCACATACTAGCACAATACTCACATATAATTTCACGTATTATTTTCATATAAAAAGAATAATCTCATTTAGAATTGGACTATAAATCAGGAGCACAACTGATAAAGTATAAGTACAATATGAATTATATTTATGTGTAATCACAGGTAGATACGGTCCGTGTCTCCTGTATTTATGGGTATCCCCATTGGAAAAACCCAATCAAATATATGGATTGTAAATTATGGCATGCACATACAAAATTCTACTTGCAATTAGATATTTGTGTTTATTTATTTCGGAAAGATGTAACCCTCTTTTGCCCGAGTGTTTGTGAACAATCCCTGGATCAGAGTCAGAGATGGGAAACCAGCATCTGCTAGTTTTGACTCATATTTTCAGTACTGATCAGGAAGAATTTTATCTAAAACCTTCATCTACCAAGTGTGGGAGAAGGATGTTATATAATATGCACAATCTTCATTATTTTGAGGCTGATTCAGTACATGATGCTAACCTTCTTGGTCCCTAGTCATGAATTATGCAAATTGATCTTGTTTTTTTTTTTAACTATGTGCAGAACATAGAGGACAGTGAAAAAGTCAGGTAATTGTCCTATTGTCACAGCCAGAGTTGGTTCTATTTCAGGTTATTTACAGCTATATTCTTCTTACATTGACCTTCTTCCCTCCCTTTCTCCTTTGCAAAACAAAAAATCTTATTTGAATTATTTCTTATATTATATACATTTTGAACTCCTTGCTTGGGGAAAAATTAAGTTTCAGTAAATGAGATGTTCGTTGTTTACCTACTTAATTTGTATTTTTGTTATTTCTGTCTCTCTGTTTTGTAAGTGTGAAATAGTTTGAATTAATTAACTGAAAATATGTCTTGTTCCTTAGAAACACAGATGTCAAGTTGTTAATTGTATTTAGGTTTTGTAATAAAGCAACAGCAAAAACTAAAACAAAATAAATTTGAATGAGAAAATACCTTCTTTTGATTTTTTTTCATAAAGATAGTAGATCCAGACCTAATCAGGTCCTGTTTAACAAAACTCAATGGAGCAAATTAATACCAAGGCTTATATTTGATTAATCTTAAACATGCCTGTGTCTGAATCCCATCTTAGATCTTTTAAAGAGTTGCTTACAAAACAATTTATATGTGTTTACACTTAAAATTCCACTCCACCGACTTTACTTTTAGACAAACAAGTATAAAATTGCAAACTCACAATCCTACTTTGTGGAGATAAATAGCTCATATATTTATTTTCTTAGATGCTTTAAATATTTTGATTTTGTTGCTAAGAGATTACTGCTATTACAGTAATCTTTGTACAGTGGTTACAGGGTAATACTGCAGAACACCACTTGATAGAATAGTACTGGGAGTCTTTCTAAAACTACCTGGCCTTATGTAAGGTTCTTCATGTGCCTCCTCAGTCTTAGTGATTATACAATTATACAATACTTTAATATTTGCTGCTTTTCCCCTAGACGTCTACCAGGATTTCTACAAGGGATTTTTTTAAAAAAAATAACCTATAGTTTTTCTCATTGTCAACAAGCATGTGGAATAGGATCACCCAGCTGATGTTATGTATTTAGAATTCCAAAGTCTTTGATCTCAGATCTTCACCAAAGGCTCCAGATCAAACACATGTAACAAGCTGAATCAAACTGTTATGGATTAGTAACTGGTAAACAGTTAGTAACTGGTATACAGAAGATAGAAAGGAATGGATAATTTTCAGCTGGGGAAGCTATTCTGTGCAGGGTCCCCTAGGGATAAGTGATGCCACAATGCTTTTTAATTCATTTGCAAACCATCTAGAATTGGAGTGAGGAATGAAGTGGCAACATTTTCTAATTGTACTGAATTATTTGAGATAGAAAATGAACAAGAATTGGAAAAAGCTCTAAAACTGAGTGAGTGGACATCAGTGATAAATGCAAATCAACTATTAGGCCCAAAAGATACATCTTGGCACATAAAATCCCAACTTTATTAATACATTCATGAGTTCTAAGTTGGAAGTAATTGTTTAAGAAAATGGTGGATTGGGCCTGAAGATGTTCAACACAGCATGTAGCTGCTATTAAAAAGGCAAGTTTCAAGCTTAGGATAATTTGGAAGAGTATTGAAAATAAAGCAGCCAATATAGTAAGTACTATGGAAAGTTCTAATCACCATATCTGAAATAAGAGAACTGGAAAGCAACTTGAAAAAAAGAACAAAAAACAACCACCACCAAAATGATTAGGGAATAGATCACCAAACCTGCATTCAAATATTCATCTACTCTCTTAGTTGGTCATTTACACAATTCCAAATTAATGTGGATCTGAGAGGAAAGAAGTGTGATAGAATCTTTCTGCCTTATGTGTTACTTTATTATTTAGATAATTTGCTTATTTTCTGTTAATTTTGGAGAAAACACTTCCATAATGGGCAGTTGAAGGAGAATAATAATCACTTTAGACAAATATAAATTGCATTGTTCCACTTTAGGATATCTTCTAACAGTGAAAATGTGGGATATATATTTTAAAAATTATATCAGACAAAATAAGTACAGTGGGTCCTCAGTACTCCTTAATTGGTTCTGGGAAGTCTAATGAGAACCAAAAAATGATGAGTACCAATTTTTTCCATAAGGCATAATGTAGTAAGTCACGATGCAGTCAACATCAACAAGCTCTAGCTTGTGCATTGAGCAGCAAATAAAATATGAGTACCAGCGCAAAATTTTCAAATCAAAATGTGTTGAGTACCAAATTCAATGAGTTTAAAAGCAGTTGCGCACCAAGGTACTCCTGTACTTATGTACTCTAGTAGAATAGTGGTTTAATAAAGGGGTGGGATTCAAATTTTTAAACAACCAGTTCTGTGGGCGTGGCTTGGTTGGTGGGCATGGCTTGGTGGCCATGTGACTAGCTGGGTGTGGCCAACTCAACATCACTCACATCGAGGCATGCATCTCCTTGCCTGGCCTCTCATGACTGTGGGGATGCTGCAACAGTCATAAGTGTGAAAAATGGTCATAAGTCACTTTTTTCAGTGCCATTGTAACTTTGAATGGTCACTCCACACAAGCAAAGTACCAGCAAAGGAGGAAAAAAACTCCAGAGAAGTTCCAGAGACAGGAAGTCTAGTCCTGCCAAGAATGTAATAAAAGTTAACGGAGAGGCAGTTTCTGTAAGTAACACCAGAATGTTTCTTTCCTGCCTTCCTTACAGTATTAGGCCAATAATTTCTTCTAACAACCGGTTCTCCAAACTGCTTAGAATGTTAACAACCAGTTCTAGTGAATAGGTGCGAACCTGTAGAATCCCACCCCTGGTTTAATATCACTACAACTTGTATTGCCATACTTTTAGTCTGAAATGTATAGGATTGTTATTATAGGATTGTTAACACGATATTACAGTACTTAATGTGTGTTAAATATGCATATGTTCTTCTTGGCTGTATCTGTATTATTTGGAATTCATCAAAACCTCAAGAATTAATGAAAAAAGAAATGCAACATTTAAAGTTAAATCTATATTTCATTAGCAGTACTGTGATGGATTGTTTAAATTGTTTAAATTCACCGTTTGTCAATATTTGAATGTTTTTCCTGCTCTACTTATTTTATTCTATATTTTTATTCCTTTTATTTTTGTTTAATCTCATGGCAAAACTCATGATATGTTATATGATTCTTATTTTTAAATTAATTTATATCATATAGTTTGTTAATATTTGCCTGGTATCAAAATGTGAGTTTCACGGTAGTAACTTTAGTCTGTCCAAAAGAGCCATGCATCAAACAATACTTGACAGTGTACTTCATACCATGGTAGTAACACAGTGCCTGTCATTGAGAAGCATCAATAATAACATTTATTTTACTGGAGTGCTTTGTGTCACTTCAGCAAGCAACCAGAAATATAGGAAGAGAGTTCTGGAATAATGTGAAGTAAATCATTGTGTCTGACAGACTGCCTGTTGCATGTTGCCACTGCTTTCTGTAACCACAAAGTCATGGATGAAATTTGACTTCTCAGAAAGCTAACTCTCCGCCATGCCTCTCATAGCTATACTCATTTCATCCGACAGTTGAACCTAGTCCACACCCCACCCATGTCTAGAACTAAATCTTGATTATTAAATCTTAATTATTTCTGGTAGAAATAATAGTAGACAGTCCCTCTTTCCAGGGTAGGATGAGAAATGAGGCGGGTTGGAAATGCACATTCCACTTCAATTGCAGATGAAGAGCAGGTGCAGGCGCAGATAACTAACAATCTGAATTGGTCTCTCCACATGTCATACTTAGAGAAGTGCACAAACCAGCGTCTGCATTTCCTGCATCAGTTGAGGAGAGTACATCTTTCTCTTTCTGTCCTGGTCACTTTTTACAGAGGAAAAATTGAAAGCATTTTAACAAAATGCATCTCAGTTTGGTTTGGTGGCTACAATGCAGAGGTGGCATTCAGCAGATTCTGACTGGTTCTGGAGGACCGATAGTGGAAATTTTGAGTAGTTCGGAGAACTGGCAAATACCCCCTCCGACTGGAGATTTTACACGCCCACAAAGCCACACCCACAGAACTGGTAGTAAAAAATTTTTGAATCCCACCACGGCTGCAGTACCTCAGAGAGAAAGTCCATTCAGAGAGTGATAAGGACAGCCAAGAAGATTATAGGAAACTTGCTTCCTATCATTCAGGATACTGCTTATAAGAGCTATGTGTTTAGAGCTCAAAGTATTGTTAGAGTCACCCACTTTATGATCTCCCCTCCCCTCCCCTGTTGCTCCCCTCTAGGAGGAGGTTTCAAAGTATTTCTAGCAGGACTACCAGATTCTGTAACAGATATGTTTCCTATGCCATCCATCTGGAAGATTTGTGTTTTTCACCATGTACATGTATATATCCGAACTAGACTGTATTGTTTCTTTGTGGTTTATAATATATGTGAGTAGCTTGTATTTATTTAGTCATGTTTAAAATTTCATTTTAATGTATGCCAATTAGTGTACATTCAAAGTGACAATAAAGTTATTCCAAGTCCTAAGTTCTAATTGAACCCAATATATGAGATAAAATAGATGTTGTGTCAGCAGTTGCTACTTATATCTTCTTGTTTACTTGAATATACTTGAAAAGTGACTCTTTGTTTTTTGTTTTTTAAAGCATTCTGAAAGAAAAAAAAATGACTTGAATACTTCTGCATATTCCTATATATTTTGCATCATTTTATTGAATATCAGCTGAGGCCTACTCAGATTTTTTTAACTATTATACTAAGATGTATTGGTAAGCTGGCCATTCTGATGCTTCTTATGCTTCCATATCCCATGGCATAATCCAATTTGCTATTTAACTATGAAAACAAATTGCATAATGGCACAGACCTTGAGTAATTTTTATTTCACTTTTATTTCATTACTTATTTATTTCAACAATAAGTAGTACTGAAGAAGACTGCATTTTTGTATAGTGAAGAAACTTACTGAAGTTCTTGAAGTATTTGGAATTAGTTCTGTCATAGTGATTTTGGTTTTTAACAATTAACTATAAATATTTGGTTTAAAAGTCCTATTCAATTGTCCATAAACTTCATCACAAGTAAATCAATAAAAAACAGCTTTATTTGCCTTTGGCTCTGCCCTTGTTATCTCTTTCATGATTAAGATACATTTTGAAAAAAACAAACAAATTTATTCTATATATAAAGATCCTTCATGTAATTTTGCATCTAAATAATCAAAAAGAAATTTGAATCAGTTTTCCGTTTTGGCCTCTTCAGTACTACATCTGACATGGGAAGCAAAAGGTATTAAGTCCTGGAGAAATCTCAAATCAAAATTAAAAGCAGTAATGTCTCTGCCTCCCTTTCTTGGAATGGAACCACAATGATATGATGCCCTTGAGTTCCATACAGTCAAACATTCTAAAAAACTAATATTATTATTGATATTGTTGAATACTGTTCAGAGGACACAATTTGCTAGCTATCATCATTGGCCATCTGTCGATGGTTTCTTTCTCCAAAACAGCCTGGAGTTTTGCTGACATTATCAGCTTTGGGACTTTAATAACCAAAAGTTAAGAGACTTGCCAATAATGATTGATGATGATGAAACCTAAAGACGATTTCTTTAACACAGGTCTTACTACAGCTTCCTTTATAAGCATTGGCCACCTGAAGTATTTACAGTTTCCACCACTCGAACTCTATTCCCTTCTGACAGCTTTTACAAGGCAGGATGGATTTGGCTCAACAAATCAACTGTAGGCTCCTACATTCAATTTGTCTGTATCCTCATTCTGAACAAATTAAAGATCATATATCAAATGTAGACAAGTCTCAGTCACCACCCTAGAATCTATTCACTGCATAAAATCCATATCTGAGAAGAATCAACAAACTTCTTAGAAAAGGTGTTTGCAAAATCAACACAGAACTTGCCAAATGCTGCCATTCTTTTTTTTCCCTGAGATTCCAAGTGAACTTCATCACCATCTCATTTTTACTTTTCACTGCATTCTGGAAACTGTTGAAGGTTATCAGATCAACTAGAAACATACCTAGTGTGTTTTTTTGTTCACGGTTAATCCTGATTAATAAGATATTATCAATTGCAATATTTAGGAGGAAGAAGACATTGTGATCATGAATGGTTAAATTAAATAAGAATTTTCTGATATCTTAAATAATCTTAGATTATTATTAAATAAAATAATATTTAATAATAATTATTATTCGCTGTCTTAATTGAGACTATTACCATATTTTACACTCCATAAGATGCAACTGACCATAAGACGTACCTAGGTTTAGAGGAGGAAAACAAGAAAAAAAATATTCAGAGTACTGTGAATATGGAGTGCTGAATATGGAGCAGCAGTGTAGTGAGGGCAGGAGGCGGAGCCTGTGAGGACCATGTGCCAGCACTGCCTATTGACTCCTGCACTGTGGAAGAGATGGGCAATGACAAAGAGGTGGGCAATGACAAAGACAGAAGAGGCAGGGTTCAACACTGTAAAAGGACCCCACTGCCACACCCCGGCTGCTATTCACCAAATATTGCTTCTGTTATGCAATATTCACTCCATAAGATGCACAGACATTTCCATCCACTTTTGGGGGAGGAAAACTGCATCTAATGGATAAAAAAATAGGGTAATTCATTCTGGATTGTTAAATATTCATTATAATAAAGTCTTGTAAAGACAAATAATTTTAATTTTCTTACACATAAATGTACACAGACAGAGACATGCATTAGAGTTCACTATTAAATTTTGCAGATATGATCAGAACTGAAGTTGATAAAAACTCTGCATCACCAAGTTTAAGTGAACCTTTCTTTTTCTAGCAAAGAAAGCAAGCCCAAGGGCATAACTTTATCCCAATATGGTTTAGGTGACTTGCAAAAGTGATCACCTTGTATAGCTAGTTCCTATGCTATTATACACTTGATAAAAATATGAAGTCCTCAGTTTTAAAATGTCAATTTATTTAATATCTTTTTACAAAACAGCAATTTTCCCTTCATATTCTGTGGTAGAAGCCAATGTCATACTGCATATAATTGTCTTTTATATGCCTATGTCAGTCAGCTCTGATTCAATTAATATTAGAGATCTGAAATTTGAAGATGGTATGAGTCAATTTAAGTTTGCAGTTTGAGAGTTGAGGGCATACTGATTAAATTCATTTCAACTCTTGTATTCATTTTCTAAGTACAGCATGAAAATTAGAGGTGGTATTCAGCAGATTCTGACCAGTTCTGGAGAACCAGTAGTGGAAATTTTGAGTAGTTTGGAGAAATACTGGCAAATACCACCTCTGACTGGAGATTTTACAGTATCCTTCCCCTGCCATGCCCACCAAGCCATGCCCACAGAACCGGTAGTAAAAAAATTTGAATCCCACCACTGATGAAAATATGACACTTACTGATTTTGTAAGGCATGTCTTCATGATATTACCTTCATTTCTTCCCCAATCCTCACATGGATACATTCAAATTCAACTACTCTAGTTTTACTTCTTCTTCTGGAACAGGTCTTGCCCAATGCTTCTACAATGAGAATAAATAAACATTAAGTTGGGTCTGCCCAGATCCTACTGGTTACCTGATGCTGCTGCAGGCTTTCTCTTCTCTCTGATATCTTGGTATTGTTTCCTAGGATCATTTTGCTTCGCACAATGGAAAAAACCCTGGATTTTTAAGAACCATCAGCTAAACAACTGCTTCTCTTCTCTGCTTTTCTTGTCCCATCTAGACTTTGACAGCAACAAACTTCTGACAGCAATCTTATATGTGTCCTGACTCACACATACACAGTACAAGTGGAGTAAATGTGTTTATTTCACACAACCAACCCTCTAGTCATTCCCAAGGTCCCAACTGCATGTGACAGTCTTTAAAGTCCATTTCAAACAAACTGGATGTAATAAATGCAATGGGAGCAAATCTGTTCACAGTCTCTTTTGCATCTAAGGCACGGAAATGATGCCAGCAGGATGACAGCTCCACAGATGTCAAGCCAGCCTTTGATTACAATGAAAGCCACACAACTCCAGCAGGTTCCAGGCACAATGAAGGCAGCTTGGCATCAATGGGTTCAAGGCAGAGGTGGTATTCAGCAGGTTCTGACCAGTTCTAGAGAACCGGTAGCAGAAATTTTGAGTAGTCCGGAGAACCTGCAAATACCACCTCTGACTGAAGATTTTACAGTATCCTTCCCCTGCCATGCCCACCAAGCCATACCTACAGAACTGGTAGTAAAAAGAAAATCCTACCACTGGTTCAAGGCACATGGGAATGGTGCCAGCAACATGGTCTCAATGAGTTTAAGGCACAACGAAGACAACTTGACTTCAATGGGCTCAAGGCACAAAGATAGCAAAATGACCTCAATAAGTTCAAGGCAGCAAATTAAAACAGTTCATAAATAGATAGATTACAAATGGTGTATCCAACAATTCCCAGACAAACTTCTCACTTAGCAACATAAATTCTGGGCTCAATTGTGATCATAAGTCAAGGATTACCTGTAGTGTGAAATGTCTCAGATGTTATAGTTTTCTATTTATATGCTGTCTTTTTTTTATTGCTTTTTCCATCTTTTTTTTTCTACAATAAAAATTTTAAATGGGAAAAGCAGGGAAAGCTGCAGAAAAGTATTTTTATTGGTGCCTTTAGGGCCATTAATCTAGAAATATCCTAGTAGCTGATTTATTGTCTGCTTTGTTGAAGAAGACACAATAGAGACATGATTTTAAAAGCAGCAACATTTTGGCTTTCCACTAAAAGTAAAATGTGTTTAATACACCAAAATCAGCCACAGTGAACTGAAACAAAAAGATAAAGCCTTAATAGTATAAAGTAAGCATAAAGCAGAAGTTCCTTAGAGTTGTTCTAGTGTTAAATATACTTCACAATAATGAGGGGCTAATGAAAGGTCAGAGGTAAATACAGTAAGGTAAATACAGTGGAAAAGTAAATTGCAGCCCAATCCAATATTTTGCAGATAGATATTCAGATTCAGAACAAAGTCAATATGATACATACATTGTGGGAAAAGAGTTCCCTAAGTCTGCAGGTATCCAAGAAGCTATTTTGGGAAGATCAGAAAGGCAACTACAATGATATTGGTAATTATGATGTTATGATAAACTGGATTAAAGTTGAACATACTGTACTTGATGTTGCCAGAAGCAAAAGGAAAGTTCAGTGCTATAAAGATATGTATACCATTAGTAAATAAGATGTCAGAACCATGATCCAAAACAAACAGATTTCTAGTGTTGACTTCCACAGTCCCATTGGGTTTTTGAGGAAGGTTCTTAATGTCCCATAGATTTTGTATAGCACTAGGCATTCACATGTGTATGGCATTGAGTCATAGTTTTCCCTGTAATCAATCTAGGCTGTGCTCAGATTGGTCTGTCTAGATCTTGAGTCTTGGACAACTGCTTTATCTATGAACAACTGGGGTTTTGAGCCCTGGAACTGTGCTCATGTATTGGCCCATAAGGTCCAGCACTGTCCTTACTTGGGTTAGCCAGTCTGGGTGTGAGCCCACTACTAACAATTGGTTCATCTGTGCTGCTAGGAGTTCATGCATTGTTTTTTAGCCAGTAGGTGTGGATCATGCAGGACCAGGTACTGTCTAGTCATCATGTTCTTAACTCACTGTTGGATGTCTGCTACTTTGATGGTGACTGGTTCCTGTTCTGGGAAATTACTGTGGTCTGCTCTCAGGTCCTACAGCCACTTTTGTACTAGTATTGTATGTCTTCTTTTTCCTACTTATGCCCTTCCATACTGTTTGGTTTCTGCTGTTGATTATGCTGTTACCGTGTTATTGCACTGCACCTGGGAGTATACCATGTATACGGTGCATGTGTATGTGGGGTACGTGTATGATTTAAATTTTATATATATAAATTTAAAAATAATAGGCATATATTCTGGTAGTCCTTGAGTTACAAAAGTTCATTTAGTGACTGTCTGAAGTTACAAAGGCATTGAAAAAAGTGAATTATGAACATTTTTTATACTTACAACCATTGCAGCATCTCTGTGGTCATATGATCAAAATTCAGATGCTTGGCAACTGACTCATATTTATGATGGTTGTAGTGCCTTCAGGTCATATGATCAGCTTATGTTACCTTCTGACAAGCAAAGTCAATGGGGAAACCAGAGTCACTTAACAACTGTGTTACTAACTTAACAATTGCAGTGATTCACTTAACAACTGTGGCAAGAAAGGTTGTAAAAGGGGGTAAACATTTGTAAAAAGTCTCACTTAGCAACATAAATTTTGGGCTGAATTGTGGTCATAAGTCGAGGACTACCTGTAATATACAATTAATAATGGAAAAGACAAGAATGTTTCAGAAAATAAAATGTCTGCTTTATTCTTTAGAGCAGGGGTTTCCAACGTTGGCAACTTTAAGCCAAGCAGACTTCAACTCCCAGAGTTCCCCAGCCAGCAAAGCTTTAATTAATTGGTTTTAACATTAGTACACCTTGGACTATAAGAAGAAAAAACCAATCAGTATTAAATGAAGTAAAGCACTAATAACAAACACTAATAACAAAGTTACATTTTGAACACATAATACAAAGGCAAGAGACATTAGAGAAGACTGCCATGTTTAGAAATATCAAAAACATTTGAAAAAAAAAGACTAACCCAAGACAAGTTGTTATTACTGATAACACAAGAATGAGTTTACAAGACATCACAGATGAAGTTACTGAAGAATCAAAAGCAATTGAACAGCATTAAAAATGACACAAAATCAAATGATAAAAGTCATAGAGAGATATTTTTGTTTCTTTGGAAATATCCACACATTTCTTTTTTTTAGTAAGCTTTGCATTAGTTTAAAACATCATTAATTGCAAGATTCAAGTATCACATTAATCAGGAACAAACTCATAAGCAAAAGATAAAGTAATAAACAAATCATATTATGAAGAGAAAAATAAAGAATAAGAAAAACTGTAAATATTAAGATTGATGGCATTGCATGACATTTATAAACTGGATATGACAATGCTGTTCAGAATATCATAACAACACAAACCATTAAAAATCCAGTTAATTTTTAAATTATCTTAATCATCCAGTTCATTAGCAAAGCAATCTGATAATTATTTTAAACTAAGAGTGTAGAGCTACATTCTCATTTCAATACACAGAGCATTGCCAGAAAAATTCAAATTGATATATAGAGTCAGTGCAGTACTTGGTTTCAATATTTCAAGGATCAGCAAATCTGATTTTAAACATAATGGGGAAGTCCAAGGGCAACTTTCCCCAATAGGTAGAGAATACTAACTATTGTTTTCCAGCTAATTATAACAGAATATTGTGGAAGAGACCTAAGTACCACAGGGTGGACGGCTGGTTGGGGGGGGGGAGGAAAGGACTGTCAGGCGCGGGCTCGCGAAGAAAAACCGGCCAAACCAAACCGCGACACGAACCCGTCAGTAGGCATTAGACAAAGTTCTGTGATCCAACTCTGGAGGCAACCACACAGATCGTCTAGGGTCCCCGCAGTTTCCCGGCCTGTAAGTGAGAAGGATTTTCGGCCCTAGGGAACCCAGCTTTTTAACACCCCAGCACGTCTTCGTTTAGCACCCCTTGTTTAGGGAAAAGGGAGCCAAGCAGTTAGGGTTGCACACGCGCCTTAAGGGCCCCCAACCCCACAAAAAACAAGGACCCCGAGAGACAAAAACAGGAAAAAAACTCTGTATTTTATTAAACTGTAATGTCCTGAAGATACAGAAGAAACATTTTATTCAGAGAAAATCCAGATGAATTCAAGACACTTGTTGGTGGAAAATAACAAAGCCACAAATTTTTTTTTAATTGGTGCTGATTAGGAGCCTGTCTTCCTCCGTGCTCTTTTGGTCTTTTTCTTCCTTTGCTGATTCATCCTCGGCTGTAGTTCAAGCAACCGTTTCTTCAAACCAACCAACACAGATATCAAGTTGCCACTGCAAACAAACTGCAAAGAACCTTCTTCGACCACATTCAAACTTTTTCAGGAGAGAAAAGGAAAGAGATTCTTACATGCACAATTCAAGAGGCACCACCTGGAAGGAAGCTTCCCTGGAGAGCAGCAGGCAAGTAGGCTCTGTGCTTAACTAAGATTAAATTAGCCTATTCTAATTATTACCTGCTTTTAAGGCTATTTTTCTATCATATCTTAGTCTTCAAATTTTTATTTATTTTTAAACCCTTTACATTTTTGAAATTTTTGCAGTGTGATTACTAATCCACTTTTAGTTATATTTCAGCTATGGTTTAGCTGAATTTATAAAAAAAAGCCCGAGCTGGGCCTCAGCTATAGGAGGGCCTTGCTGCTGCTTCTTTGTTATTGTTCTACACATCTTACTCCTTTAGCTGGAAGTCTTGCAATGCCTAGCTTTGATGTGATTTCTCTTATCTAATTTATTCAATTTTTATCCACTATTTTTATTATTTAATCATTTTTATTTACTCATGTTCTCTGCTCTGTCGGGAGGGCAGGATCCTTGGTATACTTGTGAGGAGCTCTGCCACTGTTTGCATTAAGACTCGTTTCTTCTCCACTCCCAATTCCTTTTCCTCTGGATTAATGACTTGTTTCAGTGACTAGACTCTATGCTATATTACACAGCTCCTCCTTTATTGTGCCACTTAATATAATGAAGACAAGGAAAAGGAGCAGATCGTTCACTGACCCGGTTCCTCAACCTTCTCTGAAGCAATCCAAGATTGAGGACTTTGTTTTAGCTCGGCCTCTCGGTTTGAAAGCTCCTGCTTCCTTTTGTTTGGCTGCTGCTGGTTGTCGCAATCTTCCGATGGTTGAGGGCGTCGCTCCCCGAGTTGAGAACAAAGGATTATCTAAAACTACGGCCCCCAACCAATCCTTAAATGAGCCCACCCTTACAGAACTTTTGGCTCAGCAATCTTTCTTGGTCGCAGAAACTACAGCAAGCATTCAGCTCCAGCTTGATAAAATAATAAGTACTTTAAACTACTTAGTTTCCTGGACTACCAATGGGTGCCCTGAGCTGATCGCATGGCAGCCTGATGCGGCAGCAGGGTTCTCCCTGCCAAGCCTCAGCAAAAGCACTGGCCAACGTAATCCTACCAATAGTTCGAACTTTACATCTTTTGACGCAAATAGTCACCTGGTCTTATAGTCAAAACAGGTGGCCCTCATCATTAATTCCATTAATGGCAACTTACCTCACTGGGGTTCAACACAGCTGGCGACGGGCCATATATTACAGTTATTGGGGCTAAAAGCTGATGATTTGAAGAAGGTTGAACTTTTACCCTCTCCTGAACACTGCAGTAGAGTGCTACTCAGTTTTGACAACTCTAACACCCCAAAACTATTTTTCAGAAGAGGATCCCTGTTAAGATCCTTCGGCATTCTGCCAAGAAGAATCTTCAAAGATATGTCGATTAAGCCACTCTGAGTAATTTGTGAGTGGCAGGAGATTTATTGCCCCCAAAAGATCCTCAGCAGCACATATTAATGTGCCAACCTTGAATGCCATCTCAGATATTACATCACGTACTAATTATACACCTATTCCTGCAAAACCTCCAGTTGGCGTCCTCTCAGATGGTAGCCTGACTGTTCCTCCTACAACCGGTCAAATCAACCCCCCGCAGCGAGTAACATCTTACCAGGAAGCTTCCCTTGACTTGATCAGCTGGGAAGAAATGGCTCCAAAGGAAGCAACACCAGCCCAGGGCACCCATGGTTCCTTAGGAAATAAGCCCCAGGCAAGTGCCTCTGGGATTCCATCTATTTATGAGACTGATTTATGTCAAGACAATTTCTGGAACCAGGAGGAGACACAGCTCTTTGACTCCTTTTGTGCACTTCCACAACCTTGGACTCCAGGGAGTCTATACTGAATTACCAATGGAAACTCCCTTGGCGCTCTCTCCAGAATGTCTAATTCATAAATTTGAAGATCCAGGGCTACTTCAAACTCCATCTGTTGATGCTGCTGAATACTTGCCCGCTAAGCAACCAATTAATGCCACAAGTATGAACTGGAGTGTGCTTAGAGCCCTACAGCCCCATGAACAAGGCTTGCCTCCCCTCCCTCCTTCCCTGCCTTTGCCTCCTAAGAGGATGACCCTGCCACTTAACAATGGGTGGATCTTTTCAGATCTGAAGAGCGCTCTGGGAAAAATTAATCACACAGAATGACTATTAAATCTGGGGACACCCCCCCTCCCTGCACACTTAAGTGCCTTTTGTGGAACATAGCAGGTTAGGGGAGAAGGTGTGGTACCACAGAGTTCGCCAACTATATTCACTTATTTGATGTGGTCCTGCTTCAGGAGACCTGGACATGCAATAAGATATCCCTTACAGGGTTTACGGTCATTTCCTTGGCCGCCACCAGACAATCTACGACAGGAAGGCCTAAGGGTGGTCTAGCTTGCTTGGTCTCTACTGCTTTGAAAGTGGAGACAGTGGAGCTGCCCCCCTGTGGCTCTTTAGCGATGGTGCTTCTAATTAAGAGAGGACGCAGCAAACTGTTAGTGTTCAACGTTTATCTTCCCCCAACAATGAGGCAAGCTGATATTAAGGCTCAATGGGGCGTGCTGGAGAATTACATTACTTGTATGGAAACTAAATTCCCAGCGCTGTACATCCTTATCGGGGGCGACTTTAATGCCCGATTGGGAGTCCAAGTTCCCCCATCGATTGAGGCACTCTACTCCCAAGAAATACTCCAGGCCATAGGACATCTGATTTCAGCAGACATTCTAAGGATGAATTAACAAATGTTGCTGGCATTCAGTTAGCCCTTTTAGCAGCCCAACACAATAAGATAATTCTTAATGGAAGCACCCTAGGTGATCTAGCTGGTGAGTTTACTTTTAATTCCTCACGTGAAAGTAGTGTTATTGATTCTGTGCTAGTACCCCAGCTTCTTAGAAAGGCAGTCCATGCTTTTTATGTGGACTGCCTTACGGAGAGCGACCACTACCACCTGGTTACAATCATTGGGCTTTCCTCAAATATACATCTCCCTAGGGGTCCCCAGATATTAAATCCCTATGTGGCCTCGTATACAAGGAGGATCAAATGGTCTTCTAATACTGAAAGAAAGTTCCACTCCTTTTTATCATCTCCCGAGTGTCTGAGACTATACAATCAGGCCCTAACAAGTAGTGGCCCAGGGACAATCTCGGCCTTTGAATCACTAATTAATAGTGTTTAAGAATGGATTAAGAACGGAGTAAGGCAGGGTTGTGTTCTGGCTCCTCTTTTGTTTAATTTATTCTTATCTGACTTGGCCTTTCACATTGGATGTATTGAGTCCCATGCCCCAAAGTTGTCAACTATGAAGATCCCGCTTCTCCTTTATGCTGACAATGCAGCTCTCCTTTCATTGTCAAGGCCAGGTCTGAAAAGATTACTTTCTGCATTCAGGTCCTACTGTGCTGAGAACCACTTGTCTATTAATTACGACAAATCCAAAGTATTGGTGTTCTCTAGAGCCTGGATATTGTATAATTGGGCTATCAATGGTAATGCTGTTAAGCAGGTTTTCCATTTTAAGTATTTAGGTATTCAATTTCAGAACACTGGTGCTTGGACTAGACATCGAACCCAGGTGCTGAACTTGGCCTCCTTTAGTCACCAGCAGATTTTAAGATTTTTTTATACCCAAGGAGGCCAGTTTATTCCTTCTGCTCTGCGTATTTACAAAGCCAAAACTTTGGCTCAAACTCTTTACGGAATTCCCATATGGATACGGAATTCCCATATGGCTTCAAGGATTGTATTGAAAGAACCCAGGCTGTCTTTTTTAGAAAACTTCTGGGTCTTCCTCCATGTGTTGGTTTTGCTCCGATGTACCTGGAACTGGGCACTCGATCAGTCAAATGTATGGTGTGGATTAACACCTTTAAATGGTGGTTTCGGGTGCTCTTTCTGGCAGTTCCTGGTAGCTACCTCTCCCTGGCATTTGCTGACTCTCATATTTATCATTGGGAGAGGGAGCTGATGAAGAAATTACACCTGCTAGGTTTTACGGGGGCTGCCCTGGGAGATTATGGCCTTAAGGACGCCCAATTTAGGGTAGTCCAATGGCTTGTGGACATTGACTTGCAATATCTATGAGCCAGAGCTAACAAAACTTGCTCCCCTCTGATCTTCAGCCAATTTAATAATTATGGACTGAGGATGGCTTCCTATTTTTACACTCTAACCATTCCCAAGTATAGAAGAACTTTCTCCCTAGCTCACTTTAATGTTCTGCCCTCAGCACTACTGGATGGGCAATTTAAGAGGCTCTAGTTAACGAGCGGCTATGCCCCTGTGACAGAGCTGAGGTTGAAACTGTGGAGCATGTCCTTTTATATTGCCCTATGTATAATTCAGGCAGATCTAAGTTACTGTCTCTCCTTGAAACAGATCCTTCTAGACCCAATGTTAGCAATTTGTTCTTATATTGTCTAGGGGATGGCTCCTCATATATCACTTCTTTGGTTTCCATTTTTTTAAAAGAGCTGTAACCATCAGAGGAGAACACTGTAATTCCCCTTAGTCAAGTTTTTGGTGACCAATTGTTCATGATTAATTTTCCCATGTTCTTCTTTTGTTGTACTTGTGTTTTGATCTGTGACCGCAAATACAATATTATTATTTTTTATCTATATTTTCCTTCCACAATTAAAAATATATAGTATTGGATCTATGGGCTAGTAGATTTCGAGAGTCATACTATTATCCTCTATTGAGTCTTTAAACATAGGATGTTTAATTGAAACATACTAAACTGAGTTTACTGACAAACAATTGAAGATATTTTAGGAAGAATTTAAAAAAATGTTTATTTGTTTTTGGTATGGAAAAACCTAGGTATTTATGATCACTATAATTTATTTCGAATTGAACACTTTCTTGAAGGCAACTAAGTAAACAATCAGCATATAAATTACAAATCAGAAAAAGCATATATAAGAATTGAATTATAAGATACTAAGGATTTTTAAATATTTGAGCGAGACATTAATTCTGCAAAGTTATTCCACTGCTATATTATTTTTCACTTTCTTATGATCAAAACAGAAGCAATTAAAATAATAACTTTATTTTTGCTATAAAATATTACCTGGTGACAAAGAAAAGGCAGAACTGTGCAATTCCTAATTCGTTTCAACTTTCTTCAACATAACAATACATGTTGCAATAGAAATTATCAAGAGCAGGATGTAGAGGCTGTACAGAAGTTTCACACTGAAAAAAGTATGGTTAGGTAATTTGTCCTTACTTTGAATGTTTAAATCTCTAAAATCACATGAATTCTATACTGAAAAATAAATAAATTGGTTGTCTAACCAAATTGGTCTATGCATTATCCTTAAGAAAGTTTGGAGAATTAATGAAGTGTCATGGAACTGGAGAAAAGCAGATGTTCCTATCTTCATATAAAGGATAGGGGGATTTAATAAGCTACAGAAAATTTAACATATATAAATGGGAAGATGCTGACATAGATCATGAGCACATTGAAAACAAGGCAGATAATACTAGATGGGATTTCTGAAGAACAAATCTTTCCAGTTTTGCTTTAATCTAGTAGTATGGATTATGTAAAATCTAATGCTGAAATGCTGTAGACATAATGTATGTGAACTTAAGCAATTTGACAATGCCTCATGACATGCTATTAAGCTAATTAAATGTTTTCTGAATAGTGTGATAAATAATCAGAAACATATCATATCTGAATACATCAGGTTAGGAAGAAGTGTTCACCCTGTGCTGGGTTCTGCAAAGTTTAGCTCTTCCCTCTACTATTTGATTTTTTTATTAATGTTTTTGATAAAGTGATAGAGAATGCATATTAAAGATGCAGATCACATGGAGTTGGTTGGGATACCTTATTCTCTAGAAAATAGAAGGAAAATTTGAAATTAGAAATTTAATTAACATGAAATTTAACAGAGACAAATGAAAAGGTTTTCAATCAGAAATCAAAAACAAATACCGTATTTTTTCGGAGTTTAAGACACACTTCACCCCCCAAAAGTGGGTGGAAATGTCTGTGCGTCTTATACAGTGAATGTTGCCAAAGTCCTGCCCCACTGCCCCCCACACTTTGACCTCTGCCTCCCAGCAATTTCCCTCCTTGCAACAAATAGCAAATAGCCTGGTCAGCTTCAGCACAGCCTGATTAGCACAAGCAGCTGATTGTCAGTTTTATTTATTTATTTATTTATTTATTTGATTTGTCAATTGTTTACAAGATAATAAGTACAAGTGTATACATAGTTGTTAATATATGAAATGGGTACATATAAGAAAAATAAAAGAATAAGAGAAACAATAGGACAGGGACGGTAGGCACGATGGTGCGCTTATGCACGCCCCCTACAGACCTCTTAGGAAAGGGGTGAGGTCAATAGTAGACAGTCTAAGGTTAAAGTTTTTGGGGTTTGGGGAAGAGACTACAGAGTCGGGTAGAGTATTCCAGACATTGACCACTCTATTGCTGAAGTCGTATTTCCTGCAATCAAGTTTGGTGCGGTTTACTTTGAGTTTGTATCTGTTGTGTGCTCTTGTGTTGTTATGGTTAAAGCTGAAGTATTCATTGACAGGTAGGACATTGCAATGTATGATTTTATATACCATGCTTAAGTCGGACCGAAGACGGCGTAATTCAAGGTTTTCTAGTTTTAGAATTTCGAGTCTGGTGGCATAAGGTATTCTACAACGAGTAGAAGAGTGGAGAACTCTTCTTGTGAAATACTTCTGGACTTTCTCAATTGTGCTAATATCACATACATAATAAGGATTCCAGACTGATGAACTGTATTCGAGTATTGGTCTAGCAAATGTTTTGTATGCTCTGGTTAGTAGTGAGATATTACCAGAGAAAAAGCAACGTAGGATTAGGTTAACAACTCTTAATGCCTTTTTGGCTATGTAGTTGCAGTGGGCTCTAGCACTTAGATCATTAGAGGTGAGTATTCCCAGGTCCTTTACAGAGCTTGGGTCGTCAACAAGATCTTGACTATTCAGTTTGTATTTTATTTTCTGATTTTTTTTTACCAATATGTAAGACAGAGCATTTATTTGTTGAGATTTGAAGTTGCCATATGTTAGACCATTCAGATACATAGTCTAGGTCTTTTTGAAGGGTAGTAGTATTGTCTGTGGTATTGAACAGCTTTACATCATCAGCGAAGAGAACGCAATTGCTCTTGATATGATCACAAAGGTCGTTTATGTAGATTATGAAGAGAGTTGGTCCTAGAACACTGCCTTGGGAACACCACTATTGACAGGTACTGGATTTGATAGGGCGTTCCGATTTTGACCATTTGTTGTCTGTTTGACAGGAATGCTTCTATCCAGTTATTTAGTTGTCCAGAGATACCATAAGATTTTATTTTTAGGAGTAGTTTGTCGTGTACCACTGAATCAAAGGCTTTACAGAAGTCTATGTAGATTGTGTCTATTGCTTTGCCCTGGTCGAGTTGTGTAGTTGAATCTGTAGTTGAATCTGCCTCCTGATGATCAGCTGTTTCAGGCTGCAGGGATCGTCATTACCTATTGCCATCTCCACACACCCCATTTTCGGCCTCCGCATCCCATTTTTGGCCTCTGCATGCTCCGTTTTTGGCCTCCACATGCCCCATTTTCCACCCATTCTAATCCCCACCACCTGGAACGGGCTAAAAACGGGGCATGCGGAGGCTGAAAACGGGGCATGCAGAGGCTGAAAACAGGAAGCGGAGTCCGAAAATGGGGCACGCAGAGGCAGCAATAGGCAATGGTGATCCCTGCAACCTGAAACAGTTGATCATTGAGAGGCAGATCCAACTGACAACCAGCTGCTTATGCTAATCAGGCTGTGTTGAAGCTGACCAGGCTGTTTGCTGTTTGCTACAAGAAGGCAAATTGCTGGGAGGCAGAAGCACATTTTTTTTCTTGTTTTCCTCCCCAAAAGCTATGTGCCTCTTATACATCTGAAAAATATGGTACATATAATTATCTGACTTTATCCAACTTTATCTGGCTTGGTAATGGTATTTAAGAAAGAATAGTACAAACCAAAGCAGTGGGATGTGGCTACAAAAATGACAAATGCAGCATTTTACTACAATTGATATAATTTTGAAGTCACAATTAGTAATCATTCCACTTTGGTGCAATCCCACTTCAGATGCATTTTAAGAATTATGCATAGAAAATGGAATAGGTTCAGAGAAGGACAATGAAGTTAATTAGAAGATTAGAAACTCAACCTTATGAAGAATTACTAAAGGAAATCAGTATGTTTAGCCTTGAGAAAAGACAACTGAATGATAGCACTCTTCAGATAAGCAAAACAAGACAAATAGAAGAAGGTTAAGTGCTATTCTCTGTCCTTTCACAGCGCAGGTCATGGAAGAAAGGATTTAAGCTACAAGAAGACAGATTCCAATTAAATGTTTGAAGAAACTTTCTAACATTTAGAGCAACTGAACAGAGAAGTAATGACTTTCCCTTCATTGAATGGTTTTAGCAGGTAGTATACAGATAACTGTCCAGAATGCCTTAATTTGGATCCCTTCACTAAGCAGAATGTTCAACTCAAAGACCTCAATGGGCCATTGAAACTCCATGATCCAATATAATTTATTTTGGAAGAAAGCATGCTCCCATGGAACATTTTTTCCTATGTGTCACTGCCCTAGACTTCTTAATGGTAAGCTGATATTCTGGATCTCTTCTACTGAGAAGACCTTTTTGAAGGCAATAGTTTTACTCATAGTGAGAAAAACATTATTTAACAATGAATTGCATGTGAAAATTATGTGTTCTGCAAGTACCTTTGGTTCTTTGCTAGCATTAGGCTGAACAGTCCAGAAAAGAACCTTATATCTTTCAGAACAATGCATCCTACAATAGACTTACAGTAAATGAAATAGTGCATCCAGCATGCATACTAGGGCATTATAATTAGCGTTAAAGCTCAGCTATTCTTCTCTAAATAGATGTTTCTAATTTCCAGCTCTTTAGCTGGTATTCTTTTCCAATTTTAAATTCTTTGGTGTCTTATTTTTTTATCAACTAGGTATACTGCACAACTGACCAAAAGAAATTAGGAAAATACTGCACTTTACTTGATTGTAAAACCAGGGAAGATTGCCACTTTCCTGAGACAATTATAGTACTCTCAGTTTATTGACATGGTGCATAAATGATAGCATGAGAAATTGCAACTTAAACATATGTTGAAATGTTTTAAAGTTATTGGATCAGGGATCTTTTAAAATATTTTTTTAAACTTGACTTTGCTACATAATTCTATTAGGTGTCCATTACATTCTCTGGGGCTTTTTACATGCACATTTTCTTTTTTCTTTTCTTTAGTCACCTGATGCCACCATGACAACATGAGTTTGACACCCCTGGTCTACTTGAATATGAGCCTCAGTGAAACATTTATGGTGACTGTTATGTTGAACAAGCAAGTGGCATCTGAATATAGTAGCCAGTAAAATGAGCAGCCCAAAGCAGCAGCAATCACTTTTGCCGATCAAAAACCAGCAGACTAAAGAGGAAAGTCTTCAAAGAAGAAGCTGTACTTGTTGGCTTAGGTAGAACACCAAGACGGATAAGCATTCAAATCCTGTGGTTTAGTGTTAAAATATATCAAGATTACATTTTAAGACACACAAAGAATTTCTCAACTTTTCACAAAGATAGGCAAAAGAACATATCTTTCTTCATTTTGCCCAGTCTAATGGAGTGTTCACAAACTGGGAGCCCTGAACATCTTGTCTTGTCTCAAACAATGCTAGGTGTCAGCTTTACTTTTCCTCTTTCTTTTTTCACCATAGGCAAATAGCTACAGCTAGGATTTCCCCCCCAAAGCTGTCTCCTTTGATAAGAATAAAAAGAAACTTTGATTCCCAAAGTCTTATATACATGTTTCAGATGATGAAAGGCCAGACACTTTCTTTTATGTTTCAATAACAACTAAGGATTCTTGTGAACTTTTTAAAATAGTAATTCTTATTAATTGTAGATGAAGGATTAAAGGATGCTCTAAATAAAGAAAACTAAAGTTTTTATTCATTGTCAGTGTCTCCTGAATAAGCCCTATTAAATTCCCATTAATATGCAAGAAACAATGGTTCAGTGAAGTTTGGGAAGAAAACTCCCGAATGATATGTACCTTATCTCTATTTTGTTATTCCAGTTTCATATCTCACAAATTATTTCCTTTGGATAAGTTCAGGACAAAAGTTAAGCAATCAAACAGCTACTGAACAGGACACTGAAAAATAGTGATGGAGGTAGTGAGAAAGATTTGGAACAATAAAAATCTCTCCAACTCAACCCACTGAAAGGAAAAATTCCACAACTAAGACTACAGCTTACAAAAATCTTAGCTGCCTGGTTATTGCCCTTCCAAAGATAAGGGACAACCATGTCCTTTTTAATTATGTTGTTTTAGCTTGATCAGAAGCAGCAGCAGCAACCATTTTGGATGTATCACAACTGAACAAACTAAAGCTGTTATATGATGACATGAAAACGCCAAAGTACATCATTCTGAGTATGGTTAAAGAGAATGTAAAGATCTTTTAAAGGAGAAGATAAATTCAGAGAATTACACATGAGAGAAGTTGGAGTTCTGTCATTTACCAAGTGATAAACATCCTGGAAACAAACAGGATCTTTATTCCAACTATTGCATTTAGATATAGTTAAATCAAAGCCAGTAGAAGATTTTGTAACTGTTATCCATCAAAACAAATATGTATGTCCATTTTCAGGGAGAGCTTATAAATGGGTCATAAATGCTGTAAACTATCTTCAAGAAAAAAGTATATTGCTACTGCATCATATTTTTAAAATCTCCAAATTTTGATCCAGCATTGCAATTTTTAATCATTTTATGCTCTTGACAAGAATCATAACCCAGTTTATAACAAACTTACATCTTCACCAGTGATCTCAACATTTATTAATTGAACAATATATAGTATATAGGATACATTTTTATCACTGTGTTTTTGCTTTAGCTGAGTTTTAAACTGCAACATTTAAAAAGAGGAGAATTGACTTTTAGTTCTTCATAACAAGGAGATTCTGCATTTGGCTAAATGCCACACCAAATCTTCATGACATGGAATGAATTTTAGGTGGAAAGATTCTGTTCTTTCTTTGAAAAGGTTTGATGATTTCCAAACAGATGGTCATAAATGTTGGGCAGGCAAGAGACCATTTGTTTACTTCAGATTTGTTTGCTGAAAAATGATTCCCAAATGGCAACTGAAAGATAGCTCCTAGTCCAATTCTTCTGCAGTGGAAATGATGATTGAGGATTTGCATCACTGGAAATTCAACTAGATTAATTTGTGGGGGGTGGATGGAAAAATATTGCTTTATCCACACAGGGATCTTTTTTGTACTTTCATATAATTACTTGGAATGTTTTATAGGAATTAATGAGTTTCTATCTTCTTTCTTTTATGTTTAGTTCTTTGTGGGACCAAGCCAAAACTGGCTTTCGGTGCCAGCCTAAATGTGTGTAAAACCTGGCTAGTCAGGTTTGAAAGGCATTATTTAACTATTCACATGCAAAGATGTATGAACATTTTTTGGGTGGACTTATAAAACATTTATGAAGAAATTAATGAGTTCTGTGGCACAGACTTGTTCAAATCACAGCCTCTACTTTCAATCTTTTCTAGACTTCAGCCTTCTAGTCAAAGTTTCTTAAATTGATGGACCTTCCAGTACCAGATAACTAAATGGACTGTGGGACCCGTTTTAAGTTATTATAATCAAATGCTTAAGAATTTTATATAATTTTCCAATACTTAAGATTGTCATATGCAATGTATCAAATTCTGATTTTAATGTTGAAAAGTTTACGTACCTCATGTTTCACCTTACCACAAAGATGAAGGATGAGATAAAGTGAGGATCTAGTTTAGGGCCAAAGGCTACGCTATGTGTTTATTCAGAGGTTTACCTGGGAAGCATCATAAAATTCTTGCAAAATTCTGACCATGTTTTACACTGGAAGAAGCAAGTGAACAAGGAATAAAGTAAGATAAGCCAGGCTATCATAACCCTTTTTTTCAGATTTGAATGAGCCCAGGACAAAAAAAAAGAATTCCTTGACTTCATCCAAATACTGCTTTTGCTGCTTGGACTGAAATGAAGTAGCTGGGATACTTAGGGATAACTGTATATTTTTGAATAGTCTGCTACTAAAAGAATTATTCCCAGCAATCTGGCAGTTCTTCAACTTTATTCATTGGAGCTCAACATGGACAAAGCAATACTCTCACACAGCTTGTGATTATGTACCTGTTTCTGAGTCTAAGTGTAAGCTTGCACAATAGAGACAGTGGAAATGGATTCAACTAGACCTCTAAACTAGGTCCTGGGTCTTCAAGGATTAATCTTGTCAGATTGTTTATCCTAATCCAGCTCCTGTTTTTTGCAGATATAAGAAATATCCATAGTTACTATGACACTAGAATTCTTTGTCTAGAATATATAGTCACCTGGAATACTTTGTGGGAATAAACTTTGACTTGAGTATTGGGTAATGATTAGTCTAAGACCTTATACATACACGTCTGCCTAAAGGTCACCGAGATAAAGCAAGGAAATTAAAAGCAAACACCAGAAACAATTAAGCAGCTCAGACAAGTATAAACAATTCTATGTACTATATCTAATTATTGTAATCCACAATGTGAATGCTTACTATGTACAAAATTCTCAATAAAAGGGAGCACTGGAATTTGCTCTAGACTCCCATCCCGAGTACACATGCTTGTGTCTCATTCTTTCCATGGGAGACCACCACAAGTGGTGACCCCGACGTGATCCACTGCAGGTGGTACGTGTCCGGACCTCTGTGTTTCCTCGCCTGGAATAGGTAAAGTACGTACTTAACTATTGCTGGACAATAGGATTTTTTCAGGGAACATGGGGGAAAAACTTTCTCAGCCACAGGAACAGCATGTTAGTGAACTGCTGAAGTTAGTCAGGACAAACTTCTTTATCTTTAAACCCTCTGGGGGGAAGCAAATAGTTCTTTCAAAAGGTAATGTGAAAGAGCTGCTGCAAGAGATCTGGCGGCAATGTCCCTGGTATCCAGAGAAGGGATCTTTAAAGTTAGACACTTGGAGGAGAATTGGAACTATCCTTCATGAAGAGCCACGGGCAACAGCTGAAATTTTGATATATTGGAAGGTTGTTATGACTGCTTTAGAGACCCAGCAACAACCTCTTTTAAAAACTTTAGTAGAACCTCCTCCTTATAAAGGAGTTGTGTTGCACCCTCCTACCCCAAAACTGGAGTATGTTTCCTCACCCCCAACAGCGCCTACTCCAGTGGATGAGAAAATCCAACCAAAAATGGGAAAAGTTCAAGCAATGATGCATCAGGCTTTCAATGAGGGGAAATTAGAGCCCGATGAGATTCCCCAGATGAATTTGTTTCCAGTCAATAGGCAAGTAGATGCTCAAGGCAATCTGCAGACTGAATGGGTTCCGATTCCTTTAGCAGTTCTTAGGGAAATTAAAAAAGCAGTTAAAGATTATGGTATTCAAAGTCCTTTTACTAAGGGGTTTCTGACAAGTTTGGCTACCTCACGCATGATTCCTAGTGACTGGAAAGATTTAATGAGAATGATATTGAGCTCTACTCAGTATGTGGTCTTTGACTCAGAATACCAAAGGGAAGCTATCACTAGGGGAAGGAATTCGGGGGGGCTGTATACACCAGACCAAATCTATGGGGCAGGCTTGTTTGAATCCACTGCTGATCAAGCTGCTAATTTGCCTGATCACGTATTTCCAGTGGTTATGGCAGCTGTCCTTGGGGCATTGTCCCGCATCCAGGATGTGGGAACCCCGGCACGGTCTTTTTCTCAAATTAAGCAAACAGCATCTGAGTCTTATAACGATTTTGTGGAAAGGCTACAATTGGCTATTACCAGACAAATCTCTAATGAGGAAGCTGCAAAAGAACTTTTGCTGAAATTGGCAGTTGAAAATGCAAACGCTGACTGCAAGCGTATCTTACAGCCTTTGGTGGCTAGAGGTGAGGTTACTCTGGCTGATCTGTTAAAGGCATGTGCAGTGGTGGGTTCTCAGGCTTACAACATGGAGACTTTGGCTATGGCATTACAAAAAGGGATGAAACCTACAGGGAATTGTTTTAATTGTGGGAAGCCTGGCCATTTTAAAGCCCAGTGCCATGCCCCTGGGGGGGGAATGGCATTTAACAAAAACAAAATTAAGGACGCTCCCAAGGCTGTCACAAAAGCATCGCCTGCAATTACTGGGAGTGCAGGTTTGAGTTTAAAAATGCTGAACTCAATTGATGTGACCTTTCCTAATCAAGTGTATATTGAGGACACTCATTTGCATGGGCCACTGCAAGAAAAAACAATGGGATTGGTACTTCCCAGGTCTTCTGCATCAGAAAAAGGGTTTTTTGTTATTCCAGGAGTTATTGATCAAGATTATAGAGGGGTCATTAAGATACAATTGTACATTGATACTCCTACATCATTAATGGCCGGTGACTCTATTGCCCAGTTATTATTGCTTCCATACATTCCTATAAATCCTTTAATTGGGATCCCACGAACTGGCGGTTTTGGGTCTACTGAAATGGCCAGTTCTCCAGTTGCTGCAGAATTGCTAGCGCTGACAAAACATTTGACTACAGACCAACCAAAAATGACAATTGAAATTCAAGAAAAATCATTTTCTGGCCTTATAGATTCCGGAGCAGATGTCTCTGTGATACGCCAAAAGGAATGGCCAAATGAATGGGTGCTTGAGGACTCTCCGGCTGTTCGTGGAGTGGGTGGTATGCAGTTTGCAAGAAGTAGTGTACATTGGTTGAAGGCATTGCATAGAGAAACTGGTGAGACTGCAAGGATTCAACCTCTTGTGTTGCCCCTGCATATAAACTTGTGGGGTAGAGATTTGCTGTCACAATTTCGCACAGAAATTGTTATTGGATAATGGAAAAATTACAATTGTTAACCTCTCAGCCAGTCTGGATTGACCAATGGCCACTTCCAAAAGAAAAGCTTACAGCTTTACATCAATTGGTAGCTGAGCAGCTACAATTAGGACACATTGAGACAACTTCTAGTCCATATAACACTCCGGTATTTGTTATTAAAAAGAAAAATGGAAAATGGAGATTTTTGCATGATCTGAGAACCATTAACTCCATCCTTCAACCAATGGGAGCGTTACAATGTGGTTTGCCTAACCCTAACCTGATCCCACGCAATTGGGATCTAGTTGTAGTAGATTTACGGGATTGCTTCTTTTCTATCCCTTTGCATGCAGATGACAAGAAATTATTTGCCTTTACCGTACCTGAGTTGAATAACAATGCACCTACCTTTCGTTACCAATGGAAGGTTTTGCCACAGGGAATGCTAAACAGTCCAACGATGTGCCAGTCATATGTTCGAATGGCTCTGGCTCCATTCAGAACCTCTCATCCTGGGTGGAAGGTTTACCATTACATGGATGATATTTTAATTGCAGCTCCCAGCCCACCGGGAACAGTTAAGGCAGCGTTACCTTGCCTTAAAGAGGTATTATTACAATTTGGACTTCATATTGCCCCAGAAAAAATTCAAAGTCAAATGCCATATGCCTACTTAGGGCATAAGGTCCTTGCAACCTATGCTCATCCAGTCATTCCGGAAATCAAAATTGAGGAAAAGATTTCTCTAGTAAAATTACAACAAATACTAGGAACAATTAACTGGGTTAGACCCTACCTGGGGTTAACTACAGCGGCACTCCAGCCCTTGTTCTTGGCCCTAAAGGGCTCTGCGAGACCGGATTCTGCTATAACCTTATCAGCAGAACAAAGGAAGGTATTGACACATGTAAATGCAGCTTTAACGCAGCGTTGGGTTGATCGATGCATTCCTGATACTCCATTTGCTTTGGCAATTTTACAAACTCCAGCCTTGCCTACTGCAGCTTTATTTCAATTACATGAAGCGCAGGTTTATATCATTGAATGGTTGCATTTGCAAAACACTCCCAGAAAAACAGTTTCTACTATGGCTATGCTTTATAGTGAGTTAATCATCAAAGGCCGAAATCACAGTATGCATTTATATGGCATAGATCTAGTTCAGTTATTTTTACCTATCTCCCTCACTTTGTGGGAAACTTGGTATAGTCAATCCATTGAATTGCAAATTGCTCTTGAAAATTGGCCAGGGAAGATTTCTTGCCACACCCCCAGTGACCCTCGTTTCCAGTTGCTTCGAAACGTATCTGTAAATTTTAATTCAGTTATTGCTAAGCAGCCAATTGAGGGAGTGACCGTTTATACGGACGGTGATAAGACCTACGGCGCTTGTGCATGGAGACAGGAAGGGGTATGGAAAACAAAGATTACCCCTCCTCAGCAATCAGCACAAAGGGCTGAATTAGCTGCTGCTATTTTGGCCTTACAGGAATTTGCACAAGAACCGCTAAATCTTATTGTGGATTCTCTTTACGTTTATCAATTGATACTTAACATTGAATTTGCTTATCTTTCTCCATCTGTTGATGCTAATCTTATGAGTTTGTTTCTAGCCCTGCAAAGCTGTCTTCATTCTCGCACACATTCTCTGCATATCGCACACATTCGCAGCCACCAGCCACTTCCCGGGGAGCTGCAGGAAGGGAATGACGTGGCTGACACAGCAGCCTCGGCCATGTCCTGTCTCTCACTTTCTCCTGTTACTCCATGGGACTCACATAGCTATTTTCATCAAAATGCCAAAGCTCTTTGTAAACAATTTGGTCTCACTGCTGCAGAAGCTGCAGCTATTATTCAGCAATGTCCTAGTTGCAGTGCTCAATCCACTGCTCTTCCTCAAGGAGTAAATCCTCGGGGGACATCTGCTTGTCAGCTATGGCAGATGGATGTCACACAACACCCTCCTTTCAAACCATGGCACCATCTGCATGTCACCGTTGATACCTATTCAGGATTTATTAGAGGCTACAAAACATGTAGTCAACCATTGTCTCCGTACCTTCACACATGTGGGGCCACCAATGGAGATCAAAACCGATAATGGCCCTGCTTACATTAGCACCGCCTTTGCAGAATTTTGTCATCGATGGTCAATTATACATAAATTTGGTATTCCCTATAATTCCACTGGTCAGGCCATTGTGGAACGAGCTCATCAGACGCTCAAACAAGCACTCCTTCACATAAAAACAAAAATGGGGGAAGTGGATGGATATGGCTTGCCTTACATACAAAACATTCTTAATATTACATTATATACTTTAAATTTTTTAAACATGACAGGATCTCCCACTGCTACTGCAGCCAATAGGCATTTTGCTTCCTCCCCTTCTGCAGGTACGCCAAGACCGAAAGTTCGGTATAGGAGACTACCAGATCCAATGTGGAGAGGACCTGTCCCGCTGATAACTTGGGGCAGAGGATACGCTGCTGTTGAAGATGAGGGGACAGTTGTTTGGGTTCCTGCTCGCTGTGTGTGTCCTTATCATCAGCCAAAGGGGCAAGGGGATGGATTTGGGGGAATGGAAAAGAAACACGTTGATCCAGGACATGGGGAAGCTAGCAAACCTTCATAATAAAACTGATTGTTGGATATGTATGCACATGCCAACTCACAAAACATCAGGGCTTCCAATGGTTGCAGTACCTCTGGCTGAAGGTGACTGGTATAAGGGACAATGCTATGGTTGTTCAGGGACGTGGTCTAACAGTTGGACTACAAGTAACATAAATACCTTACACCTTGGAAGCCGGATCCAAGAGGTGGCGGGTATCTGTTGGACCCACAATGAGACAGTAGAAAATATGACTTACTTGGGGACATATCCGTTTTGCAACAAAACAATTGTTATTAGCAATGGAAGTCGGGTTTATTCGAATGACATGAAAACTAAAAATCTCACTTACTTTGTACATAACATTTCTCGATATGATATCACATCTTTGATCAATGAAAATAGGTGTCCATATATTCCTGCCACATGTTGTCCCACCACGAGAGAAAACCAGTTGTACAAATGTGCGAATGGGAAATACGCACCATCATCCACTTATTTGGCTATGTTAATGGAATCCTTTGCACAATTAATCTATGCTGAACCAAATACGGTTGGTCATCTCCTGGGAGCAAATCTATGGTTGCTGTGTGGACGGATGGCCTATGATCACATGCCAGCACGATGGAAAGGAGTCTGCACCTTTGGGAAAGTAATCCCATCTCATTTCATTCAAAAATCTTTGGGGACTGCTCATATCCGCAATGCGCGTTCCGCAACGGAAGTAAACTCTGTTTTGATTCATGACTACTGGACACAGATATCAAGGGGAGTTATTCCTCCTTTAGGAGTCATGATGAACTATAGAGATTTACATCGTTTAAACAATTGGACAGTTACTATGTTTAAAGACACCATTAAAACGCTAAAGCTGCTTGAAGAAGAGCAAGGAAAAATCCTTGACTTTGTCCTGCAAAGCAGATATGCGGTGGACACTATTTTGGCTGCGCAAGGGGAGTTTGCGCTGTGATTCATAGCATTGTTGCATGTATATCTCTGATTATTCTCCAAACATTACAGCTACTATACAGCATATGGAACAAACCCTGAATGAGAATCCATTACAATCGGAGGACGAGGGACTGGACGTGTGGTCTACACTTTGGTCCTGGTTGCCAGATGGTTCATGGATTCGTCACCTAATTGCTGGAGTGATATTGCTTTTTATACTTTCTCTTTGTGTATGCTGTTGTATCCAATGTCTCCCTGGACTTTTAGGAATGTGTCGGGTGAAGCCTACGGAAGGAGAACTGTTGTTGCAGATGGCGAAAAGCTATCAAGGCATCCGTGATAATCAAAAAACTAAAACAGGGGAGATGTGGGAATAAACTTTGACTTGAGTATTGGGTAATGATTAGTCTAAGACCTTATACATACATGTCTGCCTAAAGGTCACCGAGATAAAGCAAGGAAATTAAAAGCAAACACCAGAAACAATTAAGCAACTCAGACAAGTATAAACAATTCTATGTACTATATCTAATTATTGTAATCCACAATGTGAATGCTTACTATGTACAAAATTCTCAATAAAAGGGAGCACTGGAATTTGCTCTAGACTCCCATCCCGAGTACACACGCTTGTGTCTCATTCTTTCCATGGGAGACCACCACATACTTCTTTCCTTTTCAGACTTATTTCTTGGCCAAAATGTGAGCTGAAGAAATTGATCTATGGCTCATTCAGGTCTTTATTATTCTTACCTAGCATTATCTCCTTTTATTCTGAGAGTTAGTTTATGTTTCTAGGGCTAGTATCTTTGCATTTCCTTAAACAGCTTGATTTAAAATTCTGATATGTACCTTGATTGCAGAGGTGGTATTCAGCAGGTTCTGACAGGTTCTGGAGAACCAGTAGTAGAAATTTTTAGTAGTTCGGAGAATCAGCAAATATCACCATCTATTCTCTGCCTCCCAAGTCCCAGCTGATTGGCTGAGTCTCCTTTGATTGCCCTACACAGGAGAATGGAGCTGGAAAGCAGGTTAGTGGGGTGGGGAGGGAATGGGATTTTGCAGTATCCTTCCCCTGTCACACCCACCAAGCCACGCCCACAGAACTGGTAGTAAAAAAAATTGAATCCCACCACTGCTTGATTGCAATAATTATTTCAAAATTATACTTTCATCCTTTTGCTTTCTGTCTTCTCCAACCCAGGTAATTCCAAACTTATGTTCACTGTTTCATTTTTTCTTCAATGGTTTCCCCTATCCCTAGTCTATATTGCCATACAGATTCTGATAATGACCATATTTGGCATATTTACTTGTTCATTTTAGGACACACAGAATTATTATGCAAGATCTCAGGCTAGGAAGTCATTTTTTCTTTATAATTGAAAGATCATTTCTCCATGTTTCCTTGTTTTCCTGTGTATAAAATTATCTTTTCATCTGTTTGAATGACAACACCTGTCTAAGCTAATTATTCTTCATTGTTTATAAATGTGAATGTGCCTACTGAAATAATTGTATCTGAGCTTCTTGTGAAGCAATATTTTTATTACAAGGTAAAAAACTAGTACAAACTAGGGAAATATAGAATAAAAAGTAAAAAATAGTAAAAAAAAGAAATATAAAAATGACTTTTTCCTTCTTCAAGATAAGTACAATTTCAGAACTCGTCACTTTCTAAGATATTTTAAGGTCTCTTCTTCTTCCTGTATCTCCTCTCTTACCTATAAGCACATTTTAAAGCCTCATTATTTTATCCTAATTAGCTGTCAGACCTAGCCCAAGAAAAACTAAAATAATCTAGCCAAAATTCAGTTTATTATGTGCTCATGCCTTATAGACAGAATCTTGCCAGATTAAATGCCTCTATCTTAACCTAATGGATATATCTTGGGAAATTCTAGGGAGGAACTATACTAAATCTCTTCCTCTTCCCATTATTCAATTCTTGTCTGTGCTGCCTCTTCTCTTACCCCTTTCTTTGGAATGTTCTCCTTCCTGCCTGGGAACCTGCAATATTACTATAATCCATGGGTGTCAAGCTCAATTGCATATCGTGATGTTTTTTGCCTTTGTGAAGCTGGGTGGGCATGGCCTGCATGTGATGCATCTGGTCCGCAGGCCACCAGTTTAATACCCCTGCTATAATCCATTGCATCAGCAAAAATTCACTATGAATTACTAGAAATAATAATATACATACATACCTATTAGTCAAATAAACCAATTTTATATTTCTTTACTTTCAATACCAAAACTTTCTCTAAAAATACAACACAAAAATCTCCTTTCCATATCCTCTTATCTATAAACAATTATTCAAAATCATCATTTGGTCTGATTAAAAATATATATATTAAGAGCTATCAGAAAAAAAACAACTACTTTACATTTGTTTTTAAAACTTGGTTTCATTTTCTCTTTGTCTTTTCTCAGGAACTCCTTAACAAAAAAGTATCTCTCTTGTAAGTCCAAGATAAGCAAGTCCAAATTATTTTTATGGTTTACTATTTGTGTATCCCTTTTAGTTATCAAGACATCAATCAGTTTCATTTGTAAATCCAGTGCAACAACTTTTTTCATATCATTCTTGTAACTTGTGATAACTTGTTTCTAAATCATAAAAATCAGTGTAAAGATTCTTAGCCTCAGTTTTATTATCTTCGATCTCCTCTTCTAAAACCATTACTATAGTAGTAGACAATCTCAAGAGAAATTTCTGAGTGCATTGTTTTCAAATATCCTGGAATTCTTCCAAAGTTAAAATATTTTTGCTTTATTTTATATTAGTGGGTCTTTTCTTGTTTAACTGCAATCTTTAATTTTTTTTGTTCTAATATTCAAAGTTCTATCTTATCATATTTTTCTCTAATCCACAACAGTTTTCTATGGAAATTTACACTTCAACATATTCATATATTTTTTAAATAATATTTTTAAAGGATAATTAATTTCAAATTCTTATTTCAAATGATCTCAGTTCTTTTCTAACATTTCAAAATCAAATTTCTAAGTATCTTTCTGTTGTTTGTTCCAAAATAAGTCCTTAATGTAATGTAAACATGCATAATAAATCTTCCACCAAGGATTGAAGGAGTCTTATTCGGTGAAGTGAAACTTGATTTCCTAAGTGTCTGTGGAGATTCTAAGTCATCCAGGTCAGGGTTGTCCCAATGTTGCTTTTTCAAGAGGCAGCTGGACTTTGTTTTTCTGAAGAAGCTTCTTGGATGAGAAGCAAAATGTCAAACAAGAAAATCCAGTTGCCTCTTGAAAAAGCACCATTGGCATGACTTTCCTAAAGTTCTTAATATCCAAAAAAAAGTCAAGCAATTTCCAGACATGGTTAAGAAAGGAAGTATGCAATTCCAGTGTCCTTTTGAAGGCTGCAAACTGTAGCCTTGGCTATGAGGCTCTAAAACCCACTGGAAATCACTGTCTTATTGTTTCTTCTTGGGGAGCCATTATATGGTATGCTTGTGGGTGATCCCAGATCCTCTCCTTTATCCAGAGATAAATTCTGAAGTAGCAATCCATTTTACAGCTCCTCATTCTGCTACAATCATTGACTCTGCTCTTTGATGAGTTCTCTTCAATTTGCCATAGCTTACCCATAACCCCCATTATTTGAGTATCTTGGGTGCAACTTCCTTGGTCAATTTGCCGATATGCATGAATGCTAAATTTAAAAGTCTTCCTTATACGTCTATTTCAAGACAAGTCCAACTTCTGATATAACCAGATTAGAAAAAAAATGTAGCAATAATAATATAATTTTGCTACACACTCTGGTAATGGATGGCATAAAAACAATAGAAATAAAAACATTAAGGGTATTCTTCTCTCTATAAGCTGCACTGTTGAATTTCATGATAAATTACTGCTATTTCTTTCAGCTAGAATAAATCACTTCACAAAAGCCATAAAATTAATTTGTGCTCTGGCAGAACACATGCTGTTGTATGGTGGGTAGGAGGGAGAAGCAGGGGGAATAACTGATGAAAACCTTTGCATTCTTGGATTAGTTTCTACATGCACTGTTATATTCACATATTATGTTTTATTGCCTGTTTTATATGAATTGCTTTCATGGAATAAAGGCTCTGAGTTTTTAATTCCAATTTTTTTTAAAAAAGTCCCAGAAAATCTCCTGAATTGCAATCAAAATATGATATAAAAAATACATAGTTTGTTCTTTTCTGTTTCAATAATTAATAATACAACATCAAACATGTTTACAAGTGGAAAGGATTGAGATGCACTTTCATTTAGATAGGAGAAAACATTTTCAGTTAGCTCTTTCAAGCATTCTGAAAGGAAGCATCTAAAGAAATAGATACAAGTATTTCATTTTTGGCTTAATATTTACTTACTTTCATATTTCCTGGGCTTATAGGCCACTCCAATCTTAACATGACTGACAGAGTACAACCAATATAAATAAGGTTAATACATAAAATACAAATCAGTGAAAGCAGCCGTGGCGAAGCAGCCGTGGTCTGGTTTCTGGATGGTGGTTGTCCTTCATTTATAGGATGGGTTTGGGCCTGGGTCTGATGAGGGGGATTGGCGATGGTGTCCCGTGTTGTTTTGGGTCTGGTGTTGGTTTTCATGGCTGGGACTCGTTTGTTGGTAAGGGCTAGTTTCCAGATGTCTGGTAGGCAGGAGGTATCGTCGTATTAATGTTATGGGGGTGTTTCTCTATTTCGATGGTTTCCCTGATTATTCTCTTGCTGGAGTGTTCAGTGTTGGATATTAATTTGGTTCCTTCGAAATTAATTTCATGTCCTGTGGCTTTAGGGTGCTGGAAGAAGGAGGAAGTATTTTCTTCTTTTCTGACTGCGTTTTTGTGTTCTGCAATGCATGCATTTATTCTCCTGTTGGTTTGTCCAATGTATGTGGCTGGGCAATTGTTGCATGGTATTTCATAAACTCCTTGATTTTCTAGAGGGATCTTGTCTTTGGGGTTTCTTAGGATGTTGGCTATTTTTTGGTCAGTGCTGAAGGCTGTCCTGATTTTGTGTTTGTGGAGAATTTTGCTGATTTTGTCTGTGGTGATGTAGGGGAGGAGTGCAATAGCATTGTCTTGTTCTGTGTCTTGGTTTTTTGGGGTATATCTCTTCGGATTAGGTTGGTAATTGTGTTTCTTTGAAATCCGTTTGAAATTAGTACGTTAGAGAGGGTGTGTAGTTCTGTTCTCAGGTGGTCTTTGTCAGCTAGGTGTTTGGTTGTGGAGATGAGGGTCTTGGCTATGTAGTTGATCTGTGCAGGGTGGTGATGGGATTGTGCATTTAGGTAGCAGTTAGTGTATGTTTTTTTCCGGTAGATGGTGTGTCCTAGGGAGCCATTGGGTTTTTTGTAAATTAGGACGTCCAGGAAGGGAAGTTGGTTGTTGCTTTCTGTTTCCATGGTGAATTGTATTTTGCGGTGTAGGTTGTTAAGATGTGTGAGGAAGTTGTCTAGTTTTTCTTTCCCGTGTGGCCAAATTATGAAAGTGTCATTTACATTTCTGAGCCAAAGTTTGGGTTTGTGTTTGGATTTGTCTAGAGAGTTGGTTTCAAAGTGTTCCATGTATAGGTTAGTGATGATGGGTGAGAGGGGTGATCCCATAGATGCTCCTTCTATCTGTTTGTATCTTTGTCCATTGTGGATGATGTATGTATATGTGTATATATATACACACACAAAATATACATATACATATACATATACACATACACATACACACACACACACACACACACACACACACACACACACACACATATATATGTTTTCTTAAGTTTTTGCGGGTACTTACAGAAGCCTGATGATGGCAGATGAGATTCTGCCGAAACGTCGCTACAACTTTAAAAGCACAACTACTATGACGTGGGAAATATTTTCCCACGTCATTGTAGTTGTGCTTTTAAAGTTGTAGCAACGTTTCGGCAGAATCTCATCTGCCATCATCAGGCTTTTGTATTGTGTTCGTATCGTGTTTCTCACAAAATAAGGCCGGGCCTTATTTTTTTTTTGACCCCCCCAAAATGGCTAGGCCGTCTTTTCGAGGGTGACTTAATTCCCCCCCTTGCATCCTCGGGCGGGTGGGCGGTGTTGGCTTGGATGTTGACCTCGGCGTTGGTGGGGCACTTTGTATTGGGAAAACTCTTTGAAAGGCTTGTGAAAGGCCTGAAAACCATCACAGATCCGCTGTTAGATCCCATGCAGTTTGCATACTGAGCAAAGAGATCAACAGATGATGCTGTTAACATGGCTCTGCATTACATCCTACAACACCTTGAATCTCCAAATACCTACATAAGGGTCCTCTTTGTAGACTTCAGTTCAGCATTCAATAGCATCATTCCAGACATTCTTCTAAACCAACTAGCGGTACCTGAACACACTTGTAAGTGGATCATAAGCTTCCTAAAGACAGGAAGCAGCAGGTGAAGCTAGGCAGAATCACATCCAATACCTGTACAATCAGCACAGCCCCCACCCAAGGCTGTGTACTTTCTCTACTTCTCTTCTGCCTATATACCAATGACTGCATCTCAAACGATCCATCTGTTAAAATACTGAAGTTTGCTGATGACACAACAGTGATTGGTCTCATTCGAGACAACAATGAATCCGCATACAGACAGGAGGTTATTCAACTTGCCTTGTGGTATAACCGGAACAATTTGGAACTGAACACACTCAAAACCGTAGAAATGGTGGTAGACTTTAGAAGAAACCCTCCCATACTACCACCTCTTACAATACTAGACAACACAATATCAATAGTAGAGACCTTCAAATTTCTAGGTTCTACCATATCACATGACCTAAAATGTTCACCTAACATCAAAAACGTCATCGAACGAGCACAACAAAGAATGTTCTTTCTGCGCCAGCTCAGAAAGCTCAAACGGCCCAAGTAGCTGCTGATACAGTTCTACAGAGGAATTATTGAGTCTATCATCTGCACCTCTATAACTGTCTGGTTTGGTTCTGCAACCCAACAGGATAGACACAGACTTCAGAGGATAATTAGGACTGCAGAAAAAACAATTACTACCCACCTGCCTTCAATTGAGGACCTGTATACTGCACGAGTCAAAAAGAGGGCTGTGAAAATATTTACAGACCCCTCACATCCCGGACATAAACTGTTTCAACTCCTTCCCTCAAAACGACTCTATAGAGCACTGCACACCAGAACAACTAGACATAAGAACAGTTTTTCCCCAAAAGCCATCACTCTGCTAAACAAATCATTCCCTCAACACTGTTCAACTATTTACAAAGTGTACACTACTATTACTGTTCATCTTCTCATCACTCCTTATCACCCATCCCATTCCACTTGACTGTTTCCTAGTACGATTTGATTGTTGATTGTACCCTATGACTATAAGTGTTGTACGTTATGATTCTTGTTCTTAATGAATGTACCTTTTCTTTATGTATACTGAGAGTATTTACACCAAGACTAATTCCTTGTGTGTCCAATCACTCTTGGCCAATAAAGCTATTCTATTCTATTCTATTCTATTCTATTCTATTCTATTCTATTCTATTCTGTTCTGTTCTGTTCTGTTCTGTTCTGTTCTGTTCTATTCTATTCTCTAAAATGTGGATGCCAGAACAGTATTAACCATCCATGAATAAGAATAAAAGAATACAATGAATCTCCATATGCACATGATCTAAAAATTATTATTTTAACTTAATGTTCACATCACATATTATGGTTGAAATGAAATTATTACCTTGAGCTAACAATTTATAAAATATGCACTACACATGACTGACTTTTAAGAGTTATCAACAAGAAGCAATCTTGTCAACTCTCAAAATGTAGTTCTGATGAACTAACTCTTGTGGATAGGAATTGCTTAAGTTAGTGAGACTTCTCCAGGATCATGATTCTATAGTCTAGAATCCAACTTATCTGTAGGATATCAGGTTGAAAAAAAATCTTTTCTAGGTCATAAATAATAATGTTCAAAAATTTAAAAATTTCCATTGTTTGAAGAATGATGCAGTGTCCTAGAGCCATTGCTTATACTCACATATTAAACATGAAGCTTTTCTGTCATTTATTTTTTGGTAGCATGACTTCTTATTTTGTCTTTTTGGACACCCCCACTTCTTTCCTTAGATTTAGCAGGAGAAATAATGTTTTGCAAGAATTTGATAGCTAATCACATACAATAATATGTGTAGAAAGATAGCATAAAGCTCAGAAGCCAGGCAAGCAGAAAATTGCAATAAACCATTAACTGCCAGTAGGGAAAAGATGCAAAATTAAGATGCTAATAAAGACAGCCAGTGGCAGTCCCACATTCATGGAAATGTTGAAGAGAGCAAAGGAAAATTATCAGAATGATCTGTATAAGAAATGGTGAAAGAACAGTGGCTCCCAAACTTGACAGCTTAGTGGCCAGGTGGGGAAAGAGGAACCGGCCTGTACAAGTGGTGGGCCAATGCACATGCACACATACACATCAGCCCACTGCTCACCCAATTTAAGCTGTGTGCATGTGCCCTGGCTTGCCACTCACTCAAGTCAAGTTGTGCGTTTGCGCACATGTGTTGGCCAGCCACTCGCATGGCCCAGTTCTGAACAAGCCACAGCCTGGCGATTGGGGATCCCTGATCTAGAAAGATGACAACATTCTCTAAAGATTTTAAAGAAAGCTACACCAGAAAAAGCAATAATCTCTGAAACTTGATTAGCCTATTGGTTCCTGTTCTACCAGCATAATTTCTTGATCCAGTTATGTCCTAAAAAGATCAAGAATCAAGATTACCATGGGTGGTAAAAGAGAAACATCCCTTTGTACCTAAAATCTCTTTGGAAAATTTCCAAGAACCTTTCCTTATTCCTGTCTTCTTTTTCCTTATTACTTATCTTCCCGTTTTCAGCTTTAGATTAAGATAATGGCTTTTGTAATGTGCATCAAGTTCCAACACTTAATTGAAACCTCTTATTTAACTAAGTTTTTAAAAAGCAAAACAATTTTGCTTGGTCTAACTCTTAAACATTACACTCAGATGAAGATAAAAGGGAAAGGGGTATATTTTGCATATTTATAATATTGCTACATATGAGAAAATTACATGGATAATTGAAATAATGAATACTCAGATGAGTTTTTTGGAGTTGTGGACTAACTAACAATTCCAGCTGCTAAATATGAAAACCTCATTGGAGTGATCTCATAGTATGGACCATTGATAAAAATCACTAGTACATCTGAAACAGTTTGGCCTTCTGACAGGTTATAGCACAGTAAGTACAGAAATATGTTCTCTGAGTATGATTTTTCTCTACTGATGGGTTAGCATAGTCATTAGTGGAAGACAGGAGGTTGGGCTGGAACCCAAGTATCTTATAGTAACAGTCTGCTGTTCAAGATGCAGCAGTACTAGAGCCAATAGTACCCACTCCATCTTTAGCAGATCCAGGTAGTTCCCAGGACCCTCCAACTACCCCCACTGACAGTCTCTCAGATTCAGAGGTTCAACTATTAAGTCGTAGGCACAGACAGAGAGGCTAATTAAAAGGATAGCAGATTTGGCAATTCATGGTTACTGTAATTCACTTATACACTAGGCAGAATTTGACTGTGGCTTATCTCCCTCTTCAAACTTCAGCTGTGGCCTCCATGTCCATTGATTTACCACATCTTTGCCTCACCATGACTCTTGCCTTTCCTTCAGATTCACCATCTGATTGTTTGTTTACCAGTCTTGAGCCATGCCTGACCTGTTGGACCGGAGCACATTCAAACCTCAAGATACTCTGAAAGGATATTTTCAAAGGCTGCATGTTTTATACTAACAGTGAAACAACTTGAGCATACTTATCTCTGGCTGTGAATGATTTATAGCCTGCAATTTATGTTCTAGCAGCCTGCTGAACTGGCATAAAGAACTGTGTGTGAGTGAGGAAAGGAAGATTGAAAATGTGCATTCAACTCCAAGTTGGATACCAGAAGAGCCTAATTTCCCAGGTAATTCTGCCTCATATTATCATAGCTACCTATAATGTTGCAAGTATAGTCTCTGTATCTCTTAACTAGATGTATGACCAACTCTAAGAAAAGGAAACAACTGCAAATGCTGGATGCATATTGCTTTCATTAGCCAGAGTTAATTTACAAGGGTTTTCCCATGGAGGAAGTAAAAACAAAAGTCAGGTGGCAACCACAACTATGTGATATATGTGAACTTGTACCCAATGCAACTTGTGTAAAAAGAAACAGAAAAAATCACTCTGCATGGTTTTGATCAAGAAACCAAAATGTGTAAGTAATTAGACAATACATTCTTTCCCGTATTTTCATTCTTGGCTCATGATCTGAGGTAGTATCATGAATCTAAACATTATTCTATAATATAATAATACTACTCTACTGTGAGAGTATAGTATCTGCCAATCAATGCAGATATTACTGATGCTATTAATAAAAGGCTTCACTCCAGACACCCACCCTTTAGGACAGCTAGAAACTTGCTGGATAGAAACTTCACTTCAACTTCAAGCCTGGATGCGAGAGTGGTCCTCTATTGCTCCTCCAGAGTATGCAACATTCCCTGCTTCACAGCTGAACCAAAAGGATTCAATCTACTCTGTCAGACCTAGTCAATCCTTAATAGGATTAGGACTCAACATGGCAGGTGTGCTAGCCTCCTCTGTAAATGGGAAAAATTCTGGAATGTGCTCCAGAGAAGACAGTCACATGGTGGAACAATGCCCTCCAAGTGCCTATCAAGGGAACTCCAGAGACAGTCATGTATTCATAACTATGTTTATACTTATACCTATTATCTTATAAACGATTGACAAATCAAATCAAATCAAATCAAATAAATAAATAAACAATTCTATCATGTATTGGTTACCTTTGAATATATAAACAGAGTAAATAGTTTCATATTTGCTCATTGAGAATGTAATTGTGATATGTTTTCTTAACATTTTTGCCATATGTTAAATAAATAAATAATTCTTGGCTCATCATCTGAGGTAGCTAAACATTTTTCTGTGAGATAACCATTTATGTTTGACCTTAATGTGGTCAATACAAAAATCAATCTGGTTTCATCAAAGAAAGGAGTACATTGTATCCCTCCCATGGAAAATCATAGTAAGGGTTAAAAAGAAAGCAAAGAGGAAAGGAGTCCCTGTGAATTTTACTCCACTGGTCATTGCCAACTATAGGGAGCAGCACTTGTCTCCATTTCAAAGAACTGAGCTAGCACTGTCTGAAGATTTTTCCATGGTTGGTTATGTGGCCAGCAATGGCGTCACTGAGCACTGTTTTCTCCCCACTGAAGTGGTACCTATTGATAGCCACATCTCTATTTACCTACTCATATTTTCATGCTTTAGAACTTTTGGACAAGTGCTCACCTTGTTATACAACATTTGATCTTGAATCCAGACTGTTGGCTTTTTAGCTAATAAGCCCAGCATCTTCACCAATAAGCCATTATACCACAAAAATGTTAAAAAGTTCTACAATAAAAAAGGCATTAAAGTGTATAAGTCCATCACCCACTTAGGGGCAATGATAAGAGAGGAAAAGGTGAAAGAATTGGCTAATCTCTCTGACCATTCTCTGTAGAAAAAAGGGGATTAAACTGTGACAATGGCTTTTTATTTAACCAAGGAAGCTTTGGGTATAGAACTTCTTGGTTGGTGTTCACTCTGATCACAAGTTTTTAAGGGCAGCATTAGTTGGCATCACAATGTTGTTTTACATGTATTTCTATGGGATAATATCAGGGATCTGATGCATAAACCATATGAGATCTAATGACAAAAAACTAGAAAATCCCTTCTGTTGAATGCTTCTTTAAGTTTCAGATTTTTGAATCATCTAATCACAGTTCTGAAGGGATTTGATAAATAACCCATTGTTCCCTTTTCTTTCTACTTTCATTACTTTCTCTCTATTTTTTTTCTGTTACAAAGCACCATGATAGTTGGCTGCAGCTTTTAGTTGCTTCCATTCTTTTAATGTCTTTTTCAACAGTGGTGTCATCAGAAAAAAAAAATTGGTCTGGAGATTCAGAGACAGCAGGATGTAGTAGACCTCTACACACAGGTATATTGTTCTAAAGCTGCAGAAATGGCTTTGCTTGGCTTATCAGATTGAGAATTCTTTTTCAGTGAGTTCCTGCTGAATAAGATAATAGCCCCTTTAAATTGCTATTCTAACAGATACGGGTCTGTGGTGCTTGCAAAACTACCTGTCTTTATGGGGAAGCTGTAACCCTTTAGGTATTCCAGCAGCCCTATCTCAGTGGAGAGGGATGCTAGGAATAAGAAAATTTGGAGAGGCATAAGTTCTCCATGACTGGCGATCAACTAATTAGTCCCTTTGATACAGAAGAAAGAAAAAGAAGGTTTGGATAGATGCTCCTGTTATGTTCTGATCAAAACCAACTTTTGCTGATTGAAACTTCCACATTCACATTATATTAAATTGATAAAATAGCTATTTACTATTATACCACACAATTAAAAAGAAATATAACTATAGATTACTTGACTGGGAATCTGGCAGCTCACTGAGGAAAACCAAGAGAGATATCTAATGTCGCTGAACTGGCCATTTCTTGGTTTATCATCTAACAGGACAAAACAACTTAGCTGCATTGAGATGAGATATAACATTGTTTGCTTGATACAAGCAGGAAAAAACCCCCAAATGGTACACTATCGAATGAAATGGTAAACCTACTAAGGATGTTATAGTGATAACCCTTAAAAACTAAAAATTATGTGTGTATTTTATGTATTGTATTTATTGGATTATTTTACATACTCTACTGTTCACTAGTAATCTAAGGTGGTGCATTTTTTATCATTTCAAGTAACGTAAGAGTGTTAATTATGTAAGCAAGGATCCCTTATGAATTTCATGCACTATGTACACACAGTTTCCAGTTGATACCCCATGGTATTATATAAGCAAAACTCCCACTCTCATCTCCCACTGGTCCCTTAAGAAATCCTCTAAATATATGCAACTGGGGCAAAAGGAAAATTGGCAGAACATACAAGTCACTAGACAGAAGCAGACAAATTTAGTGCTTTGTTTTCAGATACTTCTTAATAATCATTTCCTAGGAAAAACTGTGATGGACAGACAGACAAATAAATGCTCCTTGCTTATGTTTACTAGCAAGAAATAATAGGAGCTAAATACCTTTTGGTACTGAAGGTAATAGCAAGACTGAGGCATTGAAAGCTTAAGAATATACAGTATCTATCCCAAATGGTATCTATCACTATAATTACTGTATTTATGTGATTTGTTTGATACAACATATGCTTAGATTCTGAAAAATATCCAGAAAGATCTAAATATATAGTCAATATTTGCTTGCTTCTCTGGTCTAGCTTTCTGTAATTTATCATTAAATTATCCTAGTATGGAGACAGTAACCCCTGTCATTTTTGACATGGTTCCATCAGTCACACTGAGTCAGACTTTATTCATTGTTTTCCTGATTCATACAGAAGGAATAGTTCAAAGAAGGCCAGCACAACTCATAGACAGGAAAGAGCCAGATTAATAACTGTGGAACACAAAGGAATATATGGCACGCCAATCAGCTGTTCAACAGCTGGTAACACAGTGACAGCAATGGAGCTGATGGTGTTCATGACATCTGTATTTTCTGGGGTGGAGATGATGGCAAAAACCTGGTGGCAGCAGATTCTTCCTGGTGGCAGTGGTGCTTGGCAGCAATGAATTAGTTTTTTAAAAAAGGGCTGGATTACACAAGATTGCTTGGCAGACCATGTGACCTGCTGGGTGTATATTGTGCCTGGCTTAGAGCATAGGTTTTAATGTATTTTAATGATACAATGAATCATTATTATTAGTATATTAGAGTGGCGTGGTGGCCTAGTGCTAAAGACACTTGCCTCCCACTTGGAAAGTTGAGTGTTCAATCCTAGGTAATGGGAGATGTTTTTCTTCTAGAGCACCTAGAAAAAACTATCTGCTGTGATCTCCATGTGGTCTCAAAAATGGCAGCTGGCCAGCAAATACTTATATCCATTCAGTTGCCCCAATCTATCCCAAATTAAGGGATTACAGGGTCATAAAAAAGGGAGTTTTTTAATGATACAATATAAATTTGACTTGTTCATACATCCACCTCTCACTGTTTATGAAACACTTGAGAAGTTTGGTATATGAGATACAGATCAGAATAACCATCTTTAATTAAGGTTGTCATTTTACTTGAAGAAATTCCAGTTATGACAGTTTATCTGAAAAAATAGGTTTAAAACAATGCTTTTATAATGGGACATCTACTAGTTAACTTTCATAACTGCGTAAAGAACATTCTATAGTGTAGAATATATGGCCTTGGCCCTTCATCAGAGCTCTTCAATATACAGTAGCATATGTTGTTGATCAACTAAAAAAAACCCTGAACATATAGCATTTATCTATTTTATCTAGCATTTATATAGATACAAATTCATATTTATATCTTTTGATAGTATAATAAATAAATCAGCATTTATTTCATCCCTTTATTTCATGTTTCAGATTTTATTTTTTGACCTTGTAGCTCATTAGCTGGCAAAGAAGATTTTTATTAAACTGACAGTTGTCATTAAGTGGATCCTTTGTTGAAAGCCTTCCTAACCAGTTTTGATTTTCTCTACAGCCAGCCTAATCAAGTTTACTTTATGATAATGATATTGTTTATTGCAAAAGCATTTCTCCTTGTCTTCAGGATTTCAAGCACTAGGTCATATTTATGAAATAATTTGATTGGCTGCACTACTAAGAAGTGAAAAAAAGTGTTTTAAGCATTTCTCAACATTTATTATTTCTATTTATTGAATTAGCTTTTTCATCTACTATAATATAATAAATGTTGGTGACTTTATGTTATTTTAAATACTTAAATAGTTTTATTTGTATGATTTCTTAAAATGCACATATGCACCTCTTACTTACAAACTTATGAATAATATGATTTTCTGATGGAGAACTACAGTTTTTTTCTTCACACATCCAGTTGATATTCTTGTATTACTCTATATTCCATAAAACCATGATGTTTTTAAATAATGAAAAGTTGGATCAGATGCTATAAAAGCAATTATGAAGTGGCTACTCAAGACAAGATTCAGTGAGGTGTAATCCTCTGCAGAGGACAATCAAATACAACTGAGAGACAGCAATTGATGTTTTCTCTCAAATGTAACATGCTATTCTTCTTCTTTCCACATGACAAACCTAAGTGTATCAGGAAAGTATTTTGCATAATATATTCCATGGCTGTTTAGAGCAAAATTACCCTCCCCCCAAGGATCAATGCAGGGGTGGGATTCAATTTTTGTAACAACTGGTTCTGTGGGCATGGTTTAGTTGGTGAGTGTGGTTTGGTGGTCATGTGACTGGCTGGGCATGGCCAACTCAACATCACTCACATTGAGGCACGCATCTCCTCACCTGGCCTCTCATGACTGTGGGGATACTGCAACAGTCATAAGTGTGAAAAATGGTCATAAGTCACTTTTTTCAGTGCCATTGTAACTTTGAATGGTCACTCCACACAAGCAAAGTACCAGCAAAGGAGGAAAAAACCCTCCAGAGAAGTTCCAGAGACAGGAAGTCTAGTCCTGCCAAGAATGTAATAAGGGTTAATGGAGAGGCAGTTTCTGTAAGCAACACCAGAATGTTTCCTTCCTGCCTTCCTTACAGGATTAGGCCAGTAATTTCTTCTAACAACCGGTTCTCCAAACTGCTTAGAATGTTAACAACCGGTTCTAGAGAATAGGTGTGAACCTGTAGAATCCCACCCCTGGATCAATGTCATATGAAGCAATATCAGAGAATTAAATAGCATGCATTCAGTGAAGTTTGCTTTTACTTCCTTTGGTGTTTGCAATTTCTTTAAATCTTCAAAATCCATCAGCGAACATATTATAGAACAACAACAACAACAACAACAACAAAAAGAAAAAATAAATAAATAGTTTTAATTTGGGATGGGTTCTTATGCAGAGAGAGGGTTTCGGTTGGTAGTGATAAAAATAATGTACCATGTATGATTGTAAGTGGTAGGCCACTTTCACATAAGCTTTTGCCAGAACCATATGTTTAGATAGAGACAGAGTCATTTTCTCTTCTGTAGAAACACACAGGAATTGCAGATTCGGGGATTTCAAAGGCACCATGTGGGATTGTAGCAATAAATTGCCCCAAAACAAAGATATGCCAATAAAAAAATGTACTAAATTCTAGGCAAATCCTGCAAGCAGCAATAGCTTGGTGCATATCTTCACCAAGCTCATTTTATTACACATTCTGATAAACTGCCAGCTCTGCTTCCCAAAGAATTCCTTTCACCAGGCTCCTTAATATAATGTTCTCATTCTTGGGGCTTATGTAGACAATCTTCTAACATAGTCCACCCTGGGAATCTGATCAATCTCAAAGGTGTAAAGAAAGATATTTGGAGATTTCCTAGCAGTATCATAGGCAAGTCTGCCAACCATGATTTTTGGGATTCGTCTTAGTTCAACACAGAATTCTAGTAGGTCAAAAGGTAAAAGCAATACATGGCCATTGGTGGAAAAATCTAGAATTGAGCCTGAGAAAACCCAAGTATAAACTTAAATTAGAATTTACAGCTAGCTGATAAGAAATTGATTATATATATATAGCTTAACAGGGAAAAACATGCTTTTGGAATACCTCTCTGGGTAGTTACCATTCCATTCCACCTAAGATTTAAAGATTTTTAATAGATGGGGAATAGAGAGTGAAGAGATTTCATTTCACTGCAGAATTCTGAACTCAGCACCTGAGCTTTAAAGATGCCAGGATTGCAAAACCTTGGGATGTTTTTGACAGTTCTAATGAATCATTTCTCTAACAGTCCAACATGCTTGCTTTCTATTTGCAGCTACATTAAATATAAATAGGTGGACTAAATACAAAATGCTGAAAAATAGCCCAATTTTATACTGTAGTGAGATCATGTCATGGCTTTCAATGGATTTAATGCCCTCTGAAACAAATCTTATTTTTTCTTACCTTTTCTTCCCCACATCTAATAGCACAATTTGTTTGGAGTTATATAAAATAAATTCAATAAGATTGAAAGAAAGAAAAAACTCCTAGATGAGCTTCATCTCACGCACTAACAATTTCAGAATCAGCTTCTAAAAATCAGTGAATGTCTAATCCAAATTTTATAAGTAATAATTATACAAATATAATTAGAATTCTGTGTCGTTAAGTTTTAAAAGTCACTTTGCTAATCTTACAGTTCATGGTATTATGCTTATTTCAGCAGAATCAATTAATTACATTATATTGATATTAATTTGCTTTGAATGTTTCTGTTTGACTACTTGTGTATAGCTTTTCCTGTATTCTCATGACTCAAAATAGTTTAGTGTACCAACTACATTTTCACGATCTCAAGTGCAGTAGGCCTTTTGCTGTCATACCTGATATGTAGAATGTTGGGTTATCATAACTCCTACAATCAAATATTTGTTAAACAATCTGCTTGCTGCTGCGAGGGAAGTAAATGTATATATAGTATGTATTAGTGGATCTGAAGAAAAACAAAAAATAATATTAATGTTATTGTTCTATTTTCTGGAATCCCCCAAAGAGGCAGTTATCTATTCTCAATTATCAGCATGTCTTATAAAAAGCAACAATACAAAAAATTCGAAGTAGAATAAAGATTAAACATGCATGCAGTCATTTTCAGAATTTTACAGCCAAAGAAGCTTTAATAACTTTTTCACCAAATCAGATTTCCCTAACATTTATGTCAGCAATTCACTGACAAATAGAAACAGGAATATGTGGGACAAAAGATGAACTGAAAATTCTATATGGCTTTCAACAGCTTTAAAACATTATAAAGGTAAAGGTTTACCCTGTCCAATCAAGTCCGACTCTAGGGGGTGGTGTTCATCTCCATTTCTTAGCCAAGGGAGCCAGTATTGACTGAAGACACTTTCATGGTCATGTGACCAAAATGAATATATACCAAGTTACATAGAATGCTGTTACATTCCCATCAAAGTAATATCTATTTATCTAGTTGAATTTGCATGCTTTTGAACTGCTAGGTTGGCAGGAACCAGGGCAAGTAATGGGAGCTCACCTCATCATGCAGGTCTTGAATCTTTAACCGCTGAGTCATTATGCCCCTTTTTAAAATATTAGTTAATTATCTATTTTACTAAAATATATTAAGAGTAGCCAGACTATTTTCCACTGAGCCGAAGGGAGAATCCAGGATGGGTAGTCTCTAGTCTCCTAGCTCTGCAGACCGAGTTGAAAAACTGAGGACACACCCCCTGGTAACGGTCCCTAGTTTTTCACTCGGTCTCAGCGTGTTCAGACCACCCTTTAAGGGCTCTCAATAGTTCAGATTGTAGAAGAATCTTCACCCCCTGGATTGAGTTTTTTTTTTCTTCAAGAGGCTTAGAGCAGGTTTGACAGCTAGCCAGCTTGCCGGTTAGCACTTTTGTTTTTCACATTTTTTTGACTGCCTTTTTTAAAAAAAATCTGTGCTGGTAGACTGGTTTTTGGAATTGTGATTGTAAATTTGGTTGGAGGTGCCCCTGAGAGCCCGTGTGGCCCGGGCTGGGGGGGAGGGAGTCAGTGTCTTATTCAGCTCACTTTCTCTTGGTCCATTCTAATTGATCTCTGCTAACTGTGAAAACCATGAGACGCTTCTGCCCCTTTTTGGCATCGGCAGCCATTTCAGACGTTTCGGGACAATTCTGCAATTTGTCTCCATGATTGTCCCTTGGCGGGGAGAGTACTGGTCATCTGGACTGAATCCTGAGCCCCTGTCCAGTCACCAGAGCACCATGGCAGCTGTGAGATGCTTGAGACTGCCAAATTGATTGCGGTGCAGCCAGCACTGGTTTGCAACCCTCTGATCTGTCAGGGCTTGTAGCAATTTTAAAGAGTCAGCCTTTTTTTTCCCTTTTTGCTTTGACTCTTGCCTTAAATTGCAGAGCTGTGCTGAGCTCACCACTTCTGGGTCGCACTAGCCTCCTGAAGTGGTGGACAGCTGCTGTGACCAAAGCAGACAGCTTTAGATCAAATAAATTTTGTTTTTATTTTTCTTTTGCCCCTTTTTTCCTTTTCTCTCTCCCTGTCAGTGACAATTATTTTTGGCGGGCTCAAAATGGCCACCAGGGGAGCTGGCCAAGAATTATCAACTCCTCAGTAGAGTAGGGAGAGAGCTGCAAGGGGATCAACTAAGTCCAGGTCTACTGGGCTGGAGGCAGTAGCTAGGATCAGAGCTAGGATCCTAGCCCCTAAAAGACCCTCTAGGGCAGAGGATAGGCAGGCCAGGCATAGAAAAAAAGCCCTAGATTTGATAAGGCAGTGAGAGACTCCAAGATGGCTGAAAACAGGGCCATCTCTCCTCTGCTCCCACAAGATGGCAGGCAGCAAAACCAATTGGCAGATAGACAATATTTGACTGCCTGATATCCTGGTGGCTCAAGTACTCAGGATTTGCAGGGAATACTCCAAATCAAGGCAAAAGCCACTCATAATAATTCTGAGCCACCACAAGGATTTTTGATTGCTGCGCCTGGAAACCAAGCCTCCAGCAGAACCAGACCTGTGCCTGAAAGTAAAAAAGCCACCTTTACCCTACAGTGGCTGGGTTGCGGCTGAGGAGACCCACAGGCAAGAGATGCCATCCTTCATGAGAGCCTGGATCTCCCAAACAATTGGACAAGAATTTCAGGCTTAAGTCAACCAGCTGTGCCAGCTGCCTGGTTTGGACACCAACTGAGGCATTCCTCAGGGGCAGGCTTCTGCAGAACAGCCGATCTACTTCAGAAATAGTTCTGCATCCCCTTCAAAAAGAAGCCAGGGACCTCATTCCAAAGAGGGCTTTTCGGATGGGGAGTTGGAGGTAGCAGGTCCCCTCTCCTTTAAGGACCTTTTCCAGCTGGCTCTCTCCAAGACTCTGCTGGTTAAGGCTAAGAGCACAGCTCATCTTAAAAAAAGGGACAAGGTCACCCGGGTTCTTCCCCCAGAGGGGGAGAATCAGGAAGATTATCTATTCACTGAGAAAGCATCTGTAGTGTATGCTGTACCTGTGCCCCAGACGTTCATGAATATGATTAAAAAGCAGTGGGAGTCCTCTGGGGGGTACACTCACCCCAGTCTACCTTATTTAATGGGTGGCTGCGGCAGCTGCAGGGTAGAATCCCACTTGAGGACCTCAGGGTGGATCAGGAGTTAAATAAGATAATAGCCACAGCTCAATCGACAGCTAATGCCACCCTCACATCAGCCAAAACTTCTTCCAGAGCCATGGCCTCATCTGTAACAGCACATAGGCTCATCTGGGTAAGAAATTGGCAGATGTATGCCAGAAACAAATGGAAGCTGGCATTTGCTCCCTTCAAGTGAATAGAGGCTTTTTGGAAAGGCCCTGGATCCCTTTTTTTGATGGAAACCAAGGACAAGTGAAAGATCCTGCCCTCCCAGGAGAGGCATTTTGATTACAGGTCTCCACCCTACTACAGAAAGCCCTCCTTTAAACAGGAGAAAGCTGGAGCAAGCTTTCCCCGTCAAAGTAGGCCCTTCTTCCCAAGATCCTCATTTCGGGCCGATAGACCTGCCTTTGCCACCAGAGGGCATCAGAGGCAAGATGACAGAAGGTCCTTTCGGGTTCCAACAGACCTTTTAGATGCAACAAGTGACACCCAAGCCTCCTCTCCCACACGGGGCTGTCTGGGACTGTTCTGGCAGAGGTGGGAACAGATCACGACGGACGCTTGGATCCTGACAACTTTATGGTCGGGTCTCTCTTGGGAGTTTATTTCCTCCCCCCCAGTGCCTTTGTGTGCTGCCCCATCTCAAGGGACTCCTCAAAGAGGGATCTCATGGAATCTGCGATCCACCATCTGCTGGACGTTCAGGCCATCCAGCCAGTTCCTGGAGACCAGGAGAGACAGAGGTTCTATTCAATTTGGTTTGTGATACCAAAGGCCGGGTGGGTGGGGGTGGCGAGCAATCCGCAACTTGAAAGGGCTCAACCGGCATCTAATCTACCAAAGATTCAAGGTGCACTCCCTCCACTCTATCCTACAGGGCCTGTGGGAGGGAGATTTTTTTTGGCTTCAGTAGACCTGACAGAGGCCTACCTCCCATGTGCCCATAGACCCCAACCACCGTCAGTTCCTGACGTTTTGCTATGGTGGCCACCATTTTCAATAAAGGGCTCTCCCGTTTGGCCTGTCATCAGCCCCACAGACTTTTTCCAAGCTCCTGGCGGCCGTAGCGGCATACCTCAGATCCTTACCCATAAGGATCCTATGCTATTTGGATGACATCCTGATAGCATCCTCTTTCAGACCCCAGGCGGAGGAGGATATAATGTCGACAATCATTAGAGCATGGATTCTCGATAAACCTGGACAAATGCCACCTAGTACCATCGAACCGTCTCTTGCATTTGGGGACTATCATAGACACCTTAACTAGCCAGGTCTTTCTCTCACAGGAGCGTCAAAACAGTATAAGGGACATCATATCATAGATCCTGTCTGACAGAGAGGCGCCTATCATCTTGCTGTCTCAACTTCTCGGCAAGATGATATCATGCATCGGGATTGTCCCAGGGCCCGCTTCCTGACCGAACCCTGCAGTGGTTCCTGCTCCCCTACCAGAAGGCGGGCAGGGGTGACTCACCAAGGAGGGTTCACGTCCCCTTGCTGGTTCTTCATTCTCTCCATTGGTGGCAGTCCTGAGCCATGGATCAGGGTTGCTTGTATAGGGAACCCCAGAGGATTACCATCACCACCGATGCCAGTCTGTATGGTTGGGGGGCCCACCTGGGAGTCCAGGTTAGGTGGTCATGGGAGGAGCTTGCCCACAACATAAATTAGCTAGAGCTCAGGGCTCCCGCTTAACTCTCAAGGATCTAAGGCAGGAGGTGATGGGGAGACAGGTTTTTCTCCTCACAGACAATGTGGCCACCAAGGCCCACATAAACTGGCAGGGGGGCACTTGCTTCAGATCTCTAATGCAGGAGGTGACTCAGTTGTGCAGGTGGGTGGAGAGACACTGTTGTCCCTGTGAGCAGAAAACATCTCAGGAGTTTCCAATGTGCAAGCAGACTGGTTGAGCAGGCCCACCGTCAACCAGTCGGAACGACAACTGCATCCTAGTCTGTTCCAGGAGATGACAGAATGGTTCAGCCATCCAATTCTGGATCTCTTTGCATCTCCAGAGAACTCACAGCTCCCGAGATTCTTTGCACAGTTCCCAGCACCGGGAGCAGAAGTCTATGCTCTGGTGCAGGTGGCCCCAAGGGCTATTCTATGCTTTCCCCCCTTCCCCTGATTCCAGGAACAATCAGAAAGGTACTGACAGAGAGGGCGGAGGTTCTGTTGGTAGCCCTTTACTGGCCCAGGTGCCCATGGTTCGCCTACCTGGTGGGCCAGTCGGTCGCCAGACCCTAAAGAATTCCCCTGCACAGGATCTCCCTCAGCCAGAGACCGATTGAGCACCCAGATCCAGCCTGGTTTCAATTGACCGTCTGGCACTTGAGCGGGTGCTCCTGAAACAGGAGTAGTTTTCCAGAAGGGTCATTCAGACCATCCAGGTGGCCAGAAGACCTTCCACAACCAGGATATATGATGCATTGTGAAGGATTTTCTGCAGCTGGTGTGCCAGTCACCTATTGGAACCTATTGCTGTGTCTGTGGCAAATGTGTTAGAGTTCCTGCAGGATGGGTTGGAGAGAGGTCTCGCCCCCAGTACCTTGAAGAGACAGGTGGCTGCCTTGGCTTCGTTTTTTTCGGTCAAGGACTCAACCACTCTGGCCCAACACCCCAGGGTGAAAGCCTTCCTTAGGGGAGCTAATTAGAAGCCACCAGTGGTCCACCATTTCCCCACCTGGGATTTGCCTAGGGTCCTGCAGGCACTGACTTCTCTCCCATTTGAACCTTTGCGTGAAGTCAGTCTTCGCCAGTCACATGCAAGGTGTCATTCTTAGTGGCCATTATTTCAGCCAGGTGTATCTCGGAGTTGATGGCCTTATCCATCAAAGGACCTGTGCGTTTTCCATGCAGACAGAGTGGTTCTGTGGTTGGGCCCTACCTTTCTGCCCAGGGTGAACTCCTTATTCCATCACTCACAGGAGTTGATTTTGCCTGACTTCTGTCCAGGGCATACCCATGCACTGGAGAGAAAATGGGACACCTTGGACATTAGGAGGGCCCTCCATATATACTGTACATCAAAAGGACCTCCTCTTTTAGGATGACTAAAGCCCTGTTCATTTCCTTTCAGCCATCAACTTTGGGTCGCAGGATGACACCATCTACCGTGGGTCGCTGGCTTAGACCCTGTATTGCGAAGGCCTATAAGTTACTGGCTCTTCCTGTGCCCAGGAGAATCACTGTGCACTCAACCAGGAGTGCAGTGACCACTGCAGCCTGGGCAATGCAGGCTTCGGTTCTGGACTTTTGTAGAGCTGCGACTTGGTCATCTGTGACCCCATTCATAAGACATTATAAAATTGACTCCTTTGCCTCAGCAGAGGTGTCCTTTGGAATATGAGTCCTGCAGGGTGTTCATGTAGAAGTGGGGACCTCTGACCAATCCAGTTCCCTTCCATAGGACAGCCATCAGCCAGCTTTGGTATGTCCCATCCTGGATTCTCCCTTCGACTCAGTGGAGAAGGGGTGTTGGTCCTACCTGAACACTTCTTCTCGGGCAGCCGAAGGGAGAATCCAGTCCCACCCTGTATTCTGTCTGGTTGGAGTAGGGAGGAAATGTTTTTTTCTTGCAGTATCAAATGGGCTATCTGTTAGAGGATGAGGAGCAGCTGGATTTGCTTCAACGTTATACAGAACTGGGAACTGTTACCGGGGGTGTATCCTCAGTTTTCCAACTCAGTCTGCAGAGCTATGAAACTAGAGACTACCCATCCTGGATTCTCCCTTCGGCTCCCTGAGAAAAAGCGTTCAGGTAGGACCAACACCCCTTTTGTGCTAGGTAGACCATAGATGCTACATTACATTTAAAGGGGAAATATACTTAGCAGGAGCCTTGGTGGCACAGTGGTTAGAGTGCAGTACTGCAAGCTACTCCTACTGCAATTTGGCAGATCGAATCCCACCAGGCTCAAGGTTGACTCAGCCTTCCATCCTTTCGAAGTGGGTAAAATAAGGAGCCAAATTGTTGGGAGCAATTATGCTGACTCTGTAAACCTCTTTGAGAGGGCTGTAAAGCGCTATAAAGTGGTATATAAGTCTAAGTGCTATTGCAATTATGACATTGATTTACTAATGCTAATCCCGATCTACTATCACTTCTAGTTTGGGTAGATACAATCCCTGCTATTACAATTCAATATTTATTGAATTGTAAAAATTCAATATTTATTGACTATTTACTACTTCTGTTGCTTTATTTTTCTTAGGTACAAGTCTGAAGTAAAGAAACCACACTTCAACTCTCCTTTCAGGACCGAATTACATTTATAACCTCCAATTCTTCCATATAAAGTACTGTGATGACAGGGAAAATTGTACCTAAGAATGGACTCTCATTTATGCAATTTATATATTTTAGTGTTTATTTTGATATAATCAAAATTGGACCAAATAAGCCCACTAACTTCAACTAGTCAGTTAATTTAGATTGAATTCAAAAAGTTACCCAGGGTCAAGTAACTTTTTGAAATATAATAGTAGGGAGACCTGCATTATATATGGCTGCAGCATAACATGCAGCTCCCTCTCAAACTCTAATATATAGTAAGAACTGTGAGACTGGAACTATGAACAGATTGATTGTTATACCTCTTGATGACAGATTTATAAGGTTCAAGAAGGTGCTCATAAAAGCAAAAGGTGAAATGTTTCCCTGGAATTTTAATGTCAGATTGAAACATCAGTTAGTTGGACCTGTTCTACTCAAAATGTTTGTTTTATAGTATTTTGTTTATTCCAGTGGAGAATGATTCCAAGCCAACTGCTGCAAAAGCAATATTACAAATGGTACAGTGCATCTGAATATAAAATTACATAGTATTCAATAATGTTAATGTACAATTTCCATTTTTCCCCTTTTCACATTAATTCACATTGCCCTATACCAAGTGTGTCTAACACATGTGGCCCTCAACAACTAGTAATGCAGCCCCACAAGATAATAATTTTTTAAAGGAAGCTTGTTATTTATATAGATTAATTATATCATATATTTTACATGTGGCCCAAGACAGTTCCTCTTCATACAATGTCACCCAGGCAAGCCAAAATGTTGGACAACATTTTGGCTTGCCTGGGTGACTATTTTCTTGCATATAATGATTTGCAGAAATGTTGGGCCGCTAGCATCAGTGATACTGACTACATTTTTAAAAATTCATTTCTAACTTCCTTATAGTTAAAAGTAATAAGTTATATGTTCGACCTTTGTACCTGCTGCTGAAGGAAGAAACATGAATATTTTTTAGCATATTTTATTTGCAGGCAGAGATGATAAGCTATATCTCATATAAACTAACCTGGCCCATATCTTAGTTATTTGTATATTTATCAGCAATTCTTAAACGCTTGGGATAAGTGCTTTGTTGGAAACAAAATGGACATTTCAGTTTCATATTATTGCTGTTTATGTAATATTTTATTTCCACAAATTCTCTAAATTCTTTGTAATATCCATGTAAAGATATAAATATAGAAAATAAATAACTGCTTTTTCAAGACATGTCTTCTGAATTGAAGATAAATTGAAGATAAAATGAATATTGTAACAATGAAAAATATTATATATTTCATTCTGGATGTAGCTGACAAATATTAAAGAATAAAAATACTCTTGATTTGTAGAGAAGGGTGGGCAGTATTTCAATCTCCAGAGCCTTGTTAGGTAGTTTATTTTATTTAGCAAAGACAGTGCTGAAAATTATACTAAACATGTCAACACTTTGGTAACCCTGAAGCATTTTGGCATGCTCACATTGTACAACCTAAACACAACAATGTACTCCTATGCTAACTGCTTGCTTTAATTCATATTAGCAGATGGGTTTTCAGACCATGTCACCTGTGTGACAAAAGATACATTTTTAATGGCAAATGATTGTCATTTGCATAGCAAATACAAATGTGTTCCTTCGTTAGGTTTTAACAGGAAGAAGTGGGCAAAGGGTAAGCTCATTTGCATCACTGAATGCTGATACTGTTTGTTGTGTATAGAAATATACAGGTATCACAGTGGTGGGATTCAAATATTTTTACTACTGGTTCTGTGGGCGTGGCAGGGGAAGGATATTGTAAAATCTCCAGCCAGAGGTGGTATTTGCCGGTTGTTCGAACTACTCAAAATTTCCGCTACCGGTTCTCTAGAACTGGTCAGAACCTGCTGAATACCACCTCTGAGGTATCAGTGTTAAATGTTCAGGAAAAACACTTTGTTAGATTTACAGACACTATCTGGGTTGACAGTTCAGCAGTGGCAATACATTTCATGGTGAAAAATATCCAAGACATTTCAGTTTTTTTCCTTGCTAATTTTCAGAGATGTGGGATGTGGGTTATGGATATTGCATATACATGCACATTTCCTGAACAGAGGAAATATTTATTCAGTATTTCTAGTACTTGCAAATGACAAAAGCTGATGTTTTAAGTAATGGTACTATGAATTTAGGTGAAGAGAAAAGAGAGCTTGAAAAGATGCCTGAAGGCCGTGAGATAATTTTATTACTAATATATTTCCTTGGTTTGCTTTTTGAACTCTGTCATTCCTTGCCTTACAGCTGTAGTTAATGAATGGGGAGACTATTCAAATGAGCCCCAAGCAAAATATTATTCATGAATTTTCTAGGATGGAAGCTATAAGAAGGGCATCAATGGCATCAGGTTCATTGGTTATGCTTAAGGGTTCATAAGTACCTTTGTTGCCCTCGGAAAAATAATTGTCTTCAGTTCAACCAGCCTGTTCTACACTCTGAGCAGCTGCTAATGAGCCAGCAATAAAACAAAAGGGAGAGGTGGAGGAAACAAAGGCAATCAGATGAGAAGCCAAGCATTGGTGAGGTTACAGAACAGCCTTTCTTATGCAGATAGCAATTTGGCTTACAGAACATTCAAATGCAAGCAAATTGATATATGCAAATTGATATATGCAAGCCTTTTTTTTCAATAGGCTTGCCAATGCCTTATGCTTATCATATGCCCTTTTACCTGGAATGCTGCTGTTAACAAAACAAAAAAGAGGGAAAAGCAGGAATCAAATGAGACACAGAAAGACTAAACAATACCCCTCCTCTCTAGGTTCATTTTCAGGTGAGAAATCAGGTCTAATTTAAAACTGATAAACAGTCAATCCGATATGATGAGATTAAGAATTAAGGATTTCCCCCCCAAGGAATTTGCAGAGATACACATCTCATGAATAAATATAGCAGTCTAAGGTATTTATTGATTCACATGCCATTTGTTTGAGTGTTTGCCCTAAGGGGGCCAAAAAGAAGCCTATTATTATTGACAATAGAAGAGTTATGGTTATATTTGCAGACAAAAAGTACATTTAAATTGTGCCTCACGGTGAGAACACGAGCCAACCAAAGCCAGTAATTCAAAGTTAAGACTGACATTATGTCAGACCCCATAGTGTCAGCAAAAGTGACAACTGTGCCTTTGCATTTCCAAGCATCTGTAAATTTATATCTCAATTTTTAATGAAATACGTTGCTGTGGTTTTCCTTTTCTAAACTCTACTTATTTCATTCTTTTTTATTTTTGTTCTGTGAAAGTATTTAAGTTGCAGGGTAAACATCTATCTTTTATAACTGTTGATATATTCAAGATATTTTTCCACATGCTAGAAGATGTATACCAGTATATGCTCAAATAGGAAGTGCTGAACATTACCCACCTAGATAAACAGATGCAGAAACAGAACATATCCATCATAGCACATTCTATCTAAAGAGAAAAGGTTACACTACAATGTGGCAAAGAGTCAGCAAATGCAAAGCCTCACAAAAGAACTCAGAAACAGAGTTTATGTATTACTACAGATTTAATCTGAAAGAACCTTCCCCTACAAGAGGTAGAAATGAGATCTATATTGACTCAAGTTTGTTTTCAAAGTGAGTGAAAGGGGCTAAACAAGGAGTCTCCAACAGAGTGAATGCAATTAAGAATAAGCTTGGGCTGAATTAAAGTGATAAAATGATGAATAGGATATTTTAGAGATGCTTTTATGGGAATTATAGTGAGAAATCAGATAATAGAATTGAAATAAATGCTGTAATGGTCTTCTAGAAAATATTAATGAAAAGTAAGTAATAAACACTGTAAAATGTTGAAAACAATTTCAGGTGTAAGTAAAATTGGAGGAGTGTTAAAATATGGGGGTGGATTGTTTATAGAGTAGCTGTCTGAGTAATTTAATATATATGTATATGTGACAGTTGCATATATCTTTCATGTTGAATTTAGCATGCTATTATTGTTTTTCTTTAGAAAGGGAAAGATAGGCAAGGTTAATATAAAAACAATAGGGTCATTAGTATACCTGGAAAGGTGTTTGGAAGAATTCTGATCAAGAGGAAGTGAGAGGTGACAATTGGCCATATTTGGAAAGGACAAGACTTTTTCATTCTTCATTCTTATTCTTTCTAATTGGTTAAAGAAGTTTATTTCAATTTCATTAAATCAAAGAAATATATGATTTTAAAAATGTGTAGGCTGAAAGTACAATACATTTTGCCATATGGAACATAGTTTATGTAGGCATAAGACAAATTGAATGCTTAAAAATGGTTCAACATTCAGCAGAAAGTAAGTCAGGCATCTGTGATATCTCCTTGCTTGTTTAATTTATGAATGAGCTGATGTACAATTGTCTTGGCCAGGAATATGAAAAGGTGTGGGGTTTTTTTGTATGCAGATAAGGGTGTTATTGGCAGAGTTTCCTAATGAGGTACTGCAAATATTAGATTAAGTAATGTTGGACCTTAGTCATGGGTTCAAATAAGGTTGTTTTATAGATGTGCTTTAATTTTGTCTCAGATGTTTTTTTCTGATTTCTTTAGATAGATTTTTAAATATTCACAGATCACTCATGGATGTGTTTCTTGTACTGGTCTAAGACTAATAAACTGACTAACTAAGATTGTGTGACACAATGAGTTCTATTAAAATATAAAGTAATGTATTGAAATTAAGGCCATGTTTTTTTACAGGGAAAAAGGAGTGATGATAAATTATACAAAAATAGTGGAAAATTAGAAAAGATATGAATTTGTGAATCTTTGTAGAATGTTCATTTATAATGGGAAATGTGTGAAGAAATTACCATTGGGGCTTGTGGAGGCAAGAACAGAGAACAAAGAAAAAGGTTATGGAGAAATACTGTGATTTACCTTGCTTAAAAACTGGATTTTGATTTCTTTCTTTCCCCCCTACCCCTGTTTTAAAATTCCTTCACTCATTGTTTCTCATTTTTACTATACTTTGCATAAATATTGCTTAGCACAAAGGGAAATAGTAAAACATGTATTTATGTTTTATTTCATAATCTTATAGAAGTCTGATATGATAGAGATAGATAGGAGTATACTATTTTCTACAATTCCATTCAAATAACTGCTAAAGTTAAATAGTTAAATGTCCATCTTTCAAACAGTATGGGAAGGCTTGTTTTGAACCAACCAAAGAATGTGTATTTTTCCTGTTTTGCTCCTCAACTGTGCTCTAAATAAGATAAGTGATTTTTTTTAGTTGTTTCCTTTTTACATGATGCAAACTTACAAGTGCAAGAAAATAATGTTGTACGGAGAGGGCGGAGCTGGCGTCGCGACGATACGGCATGCGATCTTGGAGGTCTGAGATCGCTGCCGATATCTTTGCTCCTGGACGGTCCATTTGGATCTAAACCATTCCAAAGAGACGGTGAATGCAAAGAGTGCATCCTGTCGATCCCAGGGATACTGCAAAGTCCCTGGTAGATCCAGGAGAAGCTCTTTTTGCCAGCGGCAAAGAGGCAGCCATTAAAGCTGCTGAAGTTGGGACAGCTCCGAAACGAAAGAGAACGGAAAGAGTAAGTGTGCCAGTTTGGTGAGAACCCTTTCTTTATTTTAAGATTTGAAAGGACACCCTAAGAAAAGAAAGAATCTGTAAAAGTTTTGACAGAAGTGATTAAGCGGCGATTTTAAACAGGAATGTCAAAGTAATATTTTTATTTTTATTTTTTTCTTATTGCTGGATTTTCTACATACGATTTTATATTTTGAAACTGGACTAGTTTTTTTTTCTTCTTCCACTTATTCTTTCTCTTCTTTTTGATTTTATAATATTTTAGGCTAGAGACTCCCTTTTAGTTATCTTTTTAAATATCTTTTTCCCTTTTTAATTAATTTTCATTATATTTTTTTGGAAAAGGAGGGGGAAAGTGAAAGCAAAAGAAACTCTGTAACACTACCAACTAGAGGTTTGGAAATATTTTATTTCTTTTTCTTAACCAGACAAAGCTGAGAAAGAACTGAGACTTCTTTTCAAGGACATTGCCTGTTTGATAAGACAGAGGGAAGAGCATGGGAGAGTATTATTGCAGGTGCTCTTCTGGGTTTCTATCAACAGCTGGAGTCTGGTGTTGAAGCTTATAGGGAAAAAAAGGTGATAAAATTCTGGAGAAGAGAGTTATAAATCTTAACAAAAGCCTTGGACAATTTAACAAAGCGCAGTGTGCTTTTTTATTTTTTTTTTAAGCTGTGCTATTTCTTACTTTAACAAACCCCCTCCTTACTAGTTTACTTTTCATAATAACTATTTGGATTTTTGGCCTTTTGGAACTTGAGTTTTGTCTTTCCTTTTGTCTCTTGAAGTCAACTTTTTATGTTTGCATTTTATTTTAAAGGAAAAGCTTGAATAATTGATTTGCCTCCTTTTTTTTTTTTAAGGGAGTAGTCTCTTTTCTTTTCTCTCTCTCCCTCCCTTGTATTTTTTTCTCAATTTACCTTACATATTGGTGTTTTTTTATTTTTGTGGCTTTCCTTTTTTTCTTATGCATCCTTTTATACCTGAGACCTCTTAATTGGATTAAGGTGTTGAAGAACCTGAAGAACTTTTTTTTCTCCTTTTTAGTTTTTTACCTTTTACTTTTCCACCTTTTTCAGGATTTAACAATTTTTTCTTTTGTGTGTGTGTTTATGCTCTTTTCTTCCATTTTTGAGTTTTTAACTGCTATCTAACCAATTGATTGGATTAAGGTATACAAGAACCTGAAAAAATTATTATTATTATTATTATTATTATTATTATTATTATTATTATTATTATTATTATTATTATTATTATTATTATTATTATTATTATTATTGCTACTTTTTGGTTTCTTTTTCCCCACTATTTTTATTTGGAATTGAAATTGGTTATTTCACAAGTGGATTAAGGTCTAGAAGAACCTGAAGATTTTGAATTGTCTGAAATGAGTAGGAAACTAACAGCCCCTGGTTCTTCAACTTCTACTTCTTCCTCTTCACCATCTGGAGGACACCGTTCAATACAGACAATCTTACAGCAAGAAAAAGAACAGAAAAAAGTGACCCTGCAGATGATTATGCAAGGAATCCAAAATATACAAATAAGAACAGAGAATATTGAAAAGAGAACAGAGAACATTGAACAAAGAACAGGGAAAACTGATGAAAAAGTGGAGAACATTTAACAAATGATGATGAAGTATGATGAGAGATTCCAAAAAAATGAAGAAGAAGATAAACAAAGAGATAAGAAGATTGGAGACATTGATAACAGATTGACTGTGGTTGAACAAGATAAAAGTGGGATGCTGAGATGGGAGATGGACAGATCAGAATTTTATCTCAGATTCCAAAACCTAGAGGAAGAAAAGGGACAAAACCTAGCTGAGATAATGATAGAAATTTTGGCTGAAGCTTTAGAAATAACTAAAGAGAAGATGATGGATGGAATAGATGAGGTCTATCGAGTCTTCACAAGATATGCAATGAGAAATAGCTTACCAAGAGAAGTTCACATTAGATTTACAAAGAAAGCCATTAAAACACAAATATTGCAAGTGGCAAGAGAGAAAACATTGAAATATAAAGATAAGGAGATTGTGGTTCTGAAACAAGTACCCAGAAGAGTGAGAGAGATGAGAAGAGAATACCGATTTCTGACCAAAATGTTACTTAAAAAAGAGGTGAATTATAGATGGCTGATTCCAGAAGGTTTAATGTTCACATGGCAAGAACAGAGACATAGAATTGATTCAATTGAGAAAGCTGAATCATTTTATACAGAACTTTTTGGAGGGAAAGAGGAAGAGGCAGAAAAAGAAATCTCACTAATTGAATTCCAAGAGGACTGCCAAATGGCGATTGAAAAAGAAGAAGGTGCAGTTGGTGGAAAGGTGGAAGCCAAAGAACAACGTGAACCAAGATCTACGAGAGCTGCTAAACCTAACTACAAAATATAACCATGGAAGAGAAAAAACTGATTACAATTAATATAAATGGACTTAACTCAGCTGTTAAAAGAAGGAAAACTTTCCATAAATTAGAGAAATTAAAATTTGATATAACCTGCCTACAAGAAGTACATATCAAAAAGCAACATGAACAATTGTTGATATAGCCAAAGTTAGGGAAAATATTTACTTCTTTGACACAATGCAAGAAAAGAGGAGTGGCTTTATACATTAAAGATACTATCCCAGCGAAATTGATCTATACTGATGATGATGGAAGAATACTAATGGTGGAAATAATGGACAATAATATGAAAACACTCCTGATTGCAATCTATGCCCCGAATGACAATCAAGAAGAATTTTATAAAAAATTACATATGAAAATAATTGAACTGGACTATGCTAATATAGTTATGATGGGAGATTTTAATGGAATTGTAGATAACAAACTGGACTATTCAGTACAGAAAACAACAAAGCAAAACAGAAAGACTCTCCCTAAATCTTTTTTTTAAATGGTAGATGAAATAAACTTAAAAAATACATGGAGAGAAAGAAATGCTAAAACTAAACAATATACCTTCTACTCAAATAGACATTTATCATGGTCCAGAATAGATATGATATGGATGTCAACAGAATTGTTAGCTAATATTCAAGAAATAAATTTTGAAACAAGTACTTGGGCAGATCACAATCCAATGACAATTAAATGGAAAGGACAAAGAAGAAGATCTAGATGGACGCTAAATAATACTATATTAAAGGAAAAAGACTTCACACAGTGGATGGAGAAAGAACTGGCTTTCTTCTTTAGAGAAAACAAAAAAGAAGATACATCAATCCAGAACGTATGGAATACAATGAAGGCATATACCAGAGGCTTGATAATAGACTATACAAGGAAAAGAAATACCATGAAAAGACTAGCCTCTAAGGCAGGGGTCCCCAACCGCTGGTCCGCGGACCGGCACCGGGCCGCGGAACAAGCCTTACCGGGCCGCTGGTTGCTGGCGCCGCCATCTTTTTGGTAAAAAAGCAATTTTTCATCAAAAAGATGGCGGTGCCAGTGCTCGGTGAGCTTTTCCGGGTAGAAAGCCATTTCTACCCGAAAAAGCTGATCGAAAGCGCTGGGCCGCATTTATTTTTTTGACGAAAAATCGCCCGTGACATCACCGGAAGTGATTTTCGTAAAAAATGGCGGCGCCAGCTGACGCCGGAACCGGCCGCGGCGCCCAGCTGACGCGGAACCGGGCAGGCGTCGAAAAGGTTGGGGATCCCTGCTCTAAGGCATTAGAGGATGAGTATAAAGGACTTGAAAAAGAGCTACAGAAAATGCCACAGAAAAAGGACATTAAGTTAAAAATGGATATAATCAAACATAAAATGGGTCTAATAGAAAAAGAAGAATTAGCACAGAAAATCAGGTGCTAAACAGAACTACTTTGAAGATGCAAACAAACCAGGTAGATGGTTAGCATATAAATTGAGAAAGGAGAAAGAATCAAGGAAAATATTGCAATTAATAGATGACCAAGGCCAAGTTTGTTATGGTAGTAAAGAGAAGAAGGAAATCATACGAGACTATTATGGGAAACTATATACACAAGAGAATATTGATGAGGAAAGAGTTAAACAGTATTTACAGAATGCTAATTTACCCCAGATACCTAAAGAGATTGAAACAATGTTAGAAAGCAATATAACAATGATGGAGTTAACTGAAATACTCAAGAAGCAATGGAAAGGCCCAGGCCCAGATGGACTTACGGCAGAATTTTATAAAACACTACAAGAATCGTTGAACCTTCCATTTCTAGAAGTTATGAATGAAGTTATGTTAAAGAAGAAGATATCTAAATCATTGTCAGAAGCTTATATTACAGTTGTCCCAAAAGAGGAGGCCAATCCATTACAAATCAAGAATTATAGAGCTATTTCCTTACTAAATGCAGATTATAAAATTTTTGCTTCAATATTGGCAGAAAGACTCAAAAAATATTTAAACAATTTTATCCATCCTGATCAAAATGGATTTCTGCCAAAGAGACAAATTAAAGATAATATGAGAGTAATCTTGGATACTTTGGAATACTACGAGGCACATCCTGAAAAACAAATGGCTTTGATATTTCTGGATGCACAGAAGGCATTTGATAATGTGAATTGGTGATTCATGTTATTACAACTGGAACAGATGGGCTTTGCTAAAAAATTTAACCAAGCAATAGAAGCTGTATATCATAAGCAAACGGCAAAGGTAATGATAGAGGGAGAACTGGCAGACTCTATTGATATAAGAAAAGGAACAAGACAAGGGTGCCCACTATCACCTCTGTTGTTTGTGTTAACCTTGGAAGTGCTAAACAGAAATATTAGAGAAGAAAAGGATATAAAAGGGATGAAAATTAAAAAGGAAGAATTTAAGTTGCAAGCATTTGCAGATGATCTGGTTTTCATTTTAGAAGACCCACTAGAAACAGCATCAAAATTGATAGGAAAGATATAGGCATATGGAAAGGTGGCTGGTTTGAAAATAAATAAAGATAAGACAAAGATCTTGACAAAGAATATGCTATCAAGACAAAAAGGAAGAACTGACAGATCTATTGAAAATTCAGGTCACGAATAAGATTAAGTACTTGGGGATACATTTGACAGCAAGATGCAGTACATTAAAAGAGAGTAATTATATCAAACTTAAGCAGCAGATAGCGTTAGATTTGGCGAAATGGGAAAACTTACAGCTGTCATTAATAGAGAGAATATCAACAATCAAGATGAATATATTACCCAGAGTTTTATATTTGTTCCAAACAATTCCAATTAGGCTTGGAAAAGATTACTTTGAAGATTTCAATAAAATTGTGTTGAAATATATATGGCAAGGTAAGAAAGCGAGAATAAAGCTAAAACTTTTGCAAGATGCTAGAATAAGAGGAGGATTTGGTTTGCCTAATTGGGAGTTGTATTACCAAGCTACAAATTTGATGTGGGTTAAGGAATGGATAACACTAAGAAATACTAGATTGTTGACATTAGAAGGACATGATCTGTTGTTGGGGTGGCATGCTTTTCTATGGTATAAAGGAACTAAATCACAGGGGTATTTTAGAAGACATTATATATGGGAGTCTCTGTGGTTAAACTGGGAGAAGACTAAAAGACAATGTTATTTGAAAATTCCAGTCTGGCTATCGACTATTGAAGCATTTTCTTATCCTATAATATATAAAAAGGAACAAACAGTTAGATATGGTGAAATATTAAATGAAAAGGGTGAACTTAAATCTATACAAAAATTAGAGGAACAAAGTATAAAGATGAAATGGTTTTCATATGCGCAAATACATTCAAGGTATGACAAAGACTCTAAAACAGAAGGTTTCTATGATAAATCGACTGATTTAGATAAGATTTTGACAGGTACTGATGAAAAGGTGATTAAAAAATTGTATGGATATTTATTAGAAATTAAACTAGAAGAACAAGTTAAAGAAACAATGACTGCTTGGGGGAAGAATTTTGGATATGGGATTGATGTAGAGAAATGGCAAAAATTGTGGTCTCAAAATTATAAAATGACAATGTCAACAGCATATAAAGAAATTTTGTATAAGATGTTTTACAGGTGGCATTTCCCCCCGACAAGAATAGCAAGAATGTTCAAGAACAAATCTGAAAAATATTGGAAATGTCATCAGATACCTGGCTCATATTACCATATGTGGTGGACTTGTGCGGATGCTAAAAAATATTGGACTAAAATCCACACGTGGTTGGAAAAAATGACAAAAAAGCATATAGACTTGAAACCAGAGATATTTTTATTGGGAATTTTACCTGAAATATATAGTAAAGAATTGAAATACTTGATTGTAAATGTATTAACAGCGGCTAGGATTGTATTTGCTAAAAATTGGAAAAATGAGAAAATATCATCACCGGAGGAAATCATTAAGAAAATATTGGAATGTGCTGAAATGAGTATATTGACATTTGAAATCAGAGAACAAGATGATAAACAATTTTATAAAATTTGGGATCTATTCTATCAATGGTTAGATATATAGTTTCTTAGAAAATAATAAATATATAAAGAGGTATTCTTTTCTTATTTCTACAAAATGATTGTAGGATAGATTTGAGATGATAATATGAACTGTCATAAAACAATTTAAGTTAAATATGATTATTTCATAAAACATGAATGAATAAAAGTATAGTCAAATGATTAACAATGATATTAATGTATTTAATACTTGATTGAAAATATGAGAATATATACAATGTAATTGTAATTGAAGACTATGAAATGGAAGCACAAAACAATTTGTAAACCAACTGGCACACTGTATGTATATATAGGGAAGATGGCTCCATGTTTTTATGTTTTGTTTGTCTATGTTCGTTTTAAAAACCAATAAAAATTTATAAAAATAAAAAAGAACATTGTACAACCCACCTGAAAGATGCAAGATTGGTCTTTCGTTATTTTACTTTAAATAGTTAGCAAATAGTTTCTGTTCCATAAGGCTTTTAGTATTCTGAAATATTAATTTTACTCTCAGACTGTATTGTATCTGTTGAGGTATTCCCCGTTAGGAGAATGAGTGCACTCAGGGAAACATAGTGAGAGTGATGTTGAATAACACACAACCAGCATACAGATACACTGAATAGTATTGTAGATTTTACTTCCAGTAAACGGGTAAACAAAGTTCAACAAACAAAGTCCAAATCATACACGGTTAAAGCAGTTAGTCCAGGGATAATCCAAAAATGAAGTCAAGTATCATAAACAAAGTTCAGTAAACGGAGTTTGCTAACAGTTGCAAAACTCACAGCAATCCAAACAGAACCACGATCAGGCAATAGGCAAAGCAGGAAATGCAAGGAGAAAGAAACCAGGTTTCTGGCTCCATCTTATGGCCATTGGAAGAACCTCAGCCAATCACAATTACAGCATTTTCTTAAAGATACAGTATTAAATTACTATCCTGGTTTATATATTGCCAACCCAACGGTTAGGTGATTATCATTCCTAACAGTATCCCATCAGTATGGGGTTTTGTGTGTGTGTGTGTGTGTGTGCTTCTTATAATATTTAATATTGTTTTTGTTGCATTTTATCCAAAGTACCTGGTAGGTGGAGCATGTGACTCCTAAATCTAATCTACTAACATATAAACATCATCTAAAGCTAACTGAGAATAATATATTACTTTTGCTGATAACACAGAAAAGTCCACTCAAATTTTGTGGGACTTCATTACATCTAGCTTAATGTGACTAAATGAGACTTTTGGGAGCTGTATAAACTCTATCACCATAAAGAGTAGTCAGGTTGGGGGCTAATACTACTCAAAGTTAGCATCAAAGGTGTTATCTGTCACCTGGTACAGATAAGAAACTGATGGCCATGACTGTGTATAAGTCACAATTTGTTCCTGCTGAATTTCAGTTAAGAAAATATGTAGTTCTCCAAAATACCTTAAGAAAATATGTAGTTCTCCAAAAAGAGGTCAGAATGACTTAAAAACAGGATTTTACCATTGTAAGGTTGCTGTTCCTATTGGTGCATACATTGTACACAATTATTAGGCAAGCTGTATTTTTAAGGATTCATTTTTATTATTGATCAACTACAGTGCTTTCGGTCAATCCAATATGTTAATAAATCTCAAACCTGAATATTTGAAAAAGTAAAAGTGAAGTTATGGTTTTCTTAGGATAATATCTATGTGTGCACAATTATTGGGCAACTATTAGTGTGCAGAATTATTATGCAACTAAATGAATACCAGTACCCTTCTCCACCCTTGCTGGCGTCTGAGTCGAAGTGGACCTCTGTGCCTGTTACTGATCCAGCCACAGGCCCATCCATCTGGTCCGTCAAGAGTCATTCTCATTTCATCAGTCCATAAAACCTTTGAAAAATATGTCTTCAGATATTTCTTGGCCCAGTTTTGCCATTTCAACTTATGTGTCTTGTTCAGTGGTGGTCACGTTTCAGCCTTCCTTATGTTGGCCATGTCTCTGAGCACTGAATACCTTGTACTTCTGGACACTCCAGGTAGGTTGCAGTTCTGGAATATGACAGCATTGGAGGAAAATGGATTCCTGGTAGCTTCACATTTGATTCTTCTCAAATCTTTGGCAGTTAATGTGCATCTTTTTTTCTCTCAACATGTTTCTTGCGACCCTGTTGACTATTTGCAACAAAATGTTTGATGGTTCTATGATCACACCCCAATATCTTAGCAATTTCAAGAGCGCTGCATCCCTCTGAAAGACTTTTTACAATTTTTTGACTTTTCAGAGTCAGTTAAATCTCTTTTTTAGCCCATTTTGTCTGAGGAAAAGAAGCTGCCTAATAATTATGCATACCTTGATACAGGGTGTTGATCTCCTTTGGCCACACCCTCCCTTATGATACAAATGCACACCACCTGATATGCTTATGCCAACTAAGCATTCAAGTTTATACCACTTGGCGGTGGAATATATGCATAAAAATGATGATATGATCAAAATACTCACTTGCCTAATAATTGTGCACATGGTGTACATGGAAGCACAACTAGCTCAGTAGGTATACAGTCATTCTGGTGCCTGATTCTGATCAACATGGTTGGATGTAGGAACACTATTCCATTACTGGTTCTGCTAGGAATAAGGTTCTCATGGAAGGTAAAGAAAACATATTTCTACCTCTTGTTAAGTTCCCAGCACTGGATTCAAGCAGTAAAGTGATATTATTGCAGAGTTTTTGTGTTTTTGTTTTTTGCAGGAGATTTTAAAATCAGGTAACAAAGTCTGTTTTTATCCCATATATTACCAGTGGCATCCTAGACGAGAATTTTCTTGAAAGCAGGATGATCAAGCAGATGATCATAACAGCTATAGTAGTGATAACAAGATGAAACCTATTAAAATTAATGTTAACTAATTGGCTTTGTGTTATTTCATATCCATATGGCAATTTAATTTAACAACTGACATCATTCTCATCTGCTTCTCTAAAAAAAGATCAAAAAATAATTAAAGTTTATGATAATTGATCTGTTTACTTCTAGATGGAAGAAAATGTGATGGCCACCATGAGGTTCAATAAACCTCTCTGCAAAATATAAATAATATCCCAAATTCAGAGAATTGTGACTTCAGCATTTACAATCATTGCACTATAAATGACTCCAGAAAGCATAGAAAGCATAGATTCAATTTTTACTTAAATTATTTTAAGCAGTTTATTTTAAGCAATAACATTAAAGGTTGATTATCAATTTATCTGTTTAGCATCAAAATATTCTTCTCTTTTACAAATTGTGTTATAATAATAATTTCCATGTATCTTGGTACTCCCTGAGCTTGGTTGTTTTCTAGTTGTTTTACCCAACAGGTAATATCTTCAGTGTAAGAAGGGAGTGGGCTTTGCTCTATTTAAATGCAGTGGTTTGCCCCGGCATTGTTGGTGTGTTATGTTTTTTTTGGTAGTTCATTGATTACGTTGTTGTTTACTGTTTGATTGTTTGAGTTGCTTCTTCCCAGGGGTGGGATTCAAATTTCTTAACAACCGGTTCTGTGGGCATGGCCTAATTTGTGGGTGTGGCTTGGTGGTCATGTGACAGGTGGGAGTGGCTTGCTGGCTGGGCACGCCTAGGGAGTCATGTGACTGGGGTGGGCATGGCCAGGTAGTCATGTGACTGGCAAACCAAATGTAAGTGGTCCTTGCTTAATGACCAGGTCCTCGCTTAATGGCCAGCTGCTTAGCAAGTGTTTTTTTGCCAGTTTCCAAGGCATGGGGAGCCTTGGAGAGGGCAGGGCGAGGCCTGGGCAGGTGGCCATGTGACTGGCAAACCAAATGTAAGTGGTCCTCGCTTAATGACCAGGTCCTTGCTTAATGGCCAGTTGCTTAGCAAGTGTTCTAATTTACAACTGACCTCAGCAGAGTTATTTGGCCTGTTTTTGGTGTTTTGACAGCCATACACACACACACACACACGTGTGACCAGTTACAACATCCCACATAGTCTTGTGACTGAGGTTTTCTATGTTTTTTGCCGGTTTCCAACAATTCCTTCTGGTTTCTGGTTACCAATGCCCATTGGGGAAAATGGACTTTTTAAACAACCAGTGTTTGCTTAATGACCATAAGACTCACTTAATGACCATGGTGCTTGCCTTACCCAGGGGTCTGCAACCTTAAACATCAAAGAGCCATTTTTCTTTTAAATTTCTTTTAAACAGGTATCTCTGTCTCTGTTTTTCTTTCTTTCTCCCTCTTTCTCATCTCTCTCTCTGTCATCTTTTTCTCTTTCTTCCTCATCTCTCTTTCTCTTTCTCCCTCTCTGTTTCTCATTTCTCTTTCTCTCATATACAACTGCTAACATTAGAAGCTGTTTTTTTATAATCCTATTTGTTTGCAGTTTTTTTTCCACACACATTTGTGTATATGTATCCGATATTCTTTCTTCCTTTCCGCTATGTATTCAAAATGGGCAATGATTTTGTGTGTGTGTGTGTATAGCATGTGTATATGTCACGTTAAGGTGTGCCTCGCCTGGCCCCTCCCCTCCCAGCCATTTCGTGCCACACCCAGCCTCAACTTATCTATAGTTCTATAAAAATGTTGTTCACCTTTTTTTGACTTTATTATCTACATACTATAGATGTACTTTCATGGACCACTGAAAGGAGGAAATGGCTCACATGCTTTGCCCAAGAGGGTGATAGGCAACAGGCTTTCAAGGGGCTGCCAGAAAGAGAAAGGGCAATGTATTTTCCAAAGCACCAGAAGACACACAAGAAGCAATGACTAAGACTAAGGAGAAACTTCCTGACAGTGAGAACAATTAACCAGCTTGCCACCAGAAGTTCTGGGTGCTCCAACACTGGATAATTTTAACAAGAGACTGGACAGCCATTTCTCTGAAATGGTATAGGGTTCCCCCCAAGGTCCCTTCTAAGTGTTATTCTAAGTGTTATACACCTTTCCCAGGACCTCTACTCAGAGTTTGGCATCCTCAGTTTGCCTGCCTGAGCAGGGGGTTGGACTAGAACAGGGATCCCCAACCTTTCGACGCCGCGCGGCCCGGTTCCGACATCAGCTGGGCGCCGCGACCCGTACCGGCGTCAACTGGGCGCCGCCATCTTTTATGACGAAAAGGCGCTTCCGGTGGCGTCACCGGGCAGCTGTTATCATAAAAGAGCGGCGCCAGCGTTCTGGTGAGCTTTTTCGGGTAGAAATGGCTTTCTACCGGAAAAGCTCACCGAAGGCTGGCGCCCCATCTTTTATGAGAAACAGCGCTTCGGTGAGCTTTCTACCCGGAAAAGCTCACCAGAAGCGCTTTTACCAAAAAAGATGGCGGCGCCCAGCAACCAGCGGCCCGGTAAGGCTTGTTCGCGACCTGGTACCGGTCCGCGGACCGGCGGTTGGGGACCCCTGGACTAGAAGACCTCCAAAGTCCCTTTCAACTCTGTTAAACACACCTGTATTTATGCTCTGGACTATAGACATTGAATGCATGTATTGTAAACCTTGAAAAATACCTGGGCAGAAGAAAGGCAGTAAAATCACTCTACGTGTAGAGACAGTGTAAAATATTAATATATAATAAATAATGGAACAATTAAAAATAATAGCAGAGTTTTCTCTCCCCCCCCTTCCTTCCTCTTTCTTTCTTTCTTTCTTCCTATTTCTCTTTCTTTCTTCCTTTCTCTCTTTCTCTCCCTTTTTCTTTCTTGCTTTCTTTCTTCTCTCTCTCTCTTTCACACACACACACACACACACAAACACACACACACACACACTTCTCTATGATTCTGTAAGGATCTCCTGGTGGAGCAGGGGATTGGACTAGATGATCTCCGAGACCCCTTCCAGCCCTAGATTGCTGTGCTGTTTCAGAGTCTTCTGAAGCCAGGGCTTGTGTCCTTCCTTCCTCTTCTTTTTCTCTCTCTCCCTCCCTCCATGTGTCTATCCATCCATATTTTTCATTCACATTCTCCTCCCTCCCTCCCTCTTTTCTTTTTCTTTCTTTGTCCCTTCCTTCCATCTCTCCCTTTCTTTGTCTATCCCTTTTTTCCTTTTGCTTCCTTTCTCTTTTTCCTTCTTTCTCTTTCTTTCCTTTCTTCTCTCTCTCTCTCTTTCCCTCTCTCTATCTCTCTCTGTGTCTCTCTATGGCTCTCTCTCTCCCTTCTGTATCTGTGTGTGTGTGTGTCTCTGCCTCTCTCCCTATCTTCCCCTCTCTGCCCCCCATATCTCTCTCTCTCTCTCTCTCTCTCTCTCTCTCTCTCTCTCTCAAAGCCGACTAGGCCAAGCCAGCAAGTTCAGACCAATCGTGGAAGCATCCCTTCAAGCGACCCCCCTCCTCCCCCTCCTCCTCTTGTGACCTGTGGCTACTGGGTGCGGGGTGGGCAGCTGCAGCTGGCGATCATTGTTCAGCCAGTCTGGATTCCAAAATGAAGAAATGAAAGTAGCAAAGAGCACCAAGAAAGGAGAGCTTGCTGGCTTTGCCCGGCCACAGATTTGAGGGGGGGGGAGAGAAAAAAACCACACACACACAGAGTTGGGGAGGTGTATGTGTGCGTGCTTTATCTTTTAAAATTCTTGATTTTCTTTATCTTTTAAAAATCCTGGTAATGTCCTTTATTTATGCTCTCTTTAAAAGATTCATAGCATGTTTTGAAGATGAGGCATGTGGTGAATAACACAATTATCCCAAAGGGGGGAAAAAATAACATTGGTTTGTTGAGACTCAATGACGGCTAGAAACAGTATCCAGGAACTTGAAGACTTAATTTCCTCTTCCTGTCGTGCAGCTTTTGCATGGATGAAATTTCTGCTCATGGTGCATGGGAGGATTGGTTGGGGCTGTGGAAAGTGGAAGGGAGAATGTTGCTTCTGCAATACTTACAGGAGTATAGTTTTCTCTTTCTTTCTCCCTCCCTCTCTGTTTCTCATCTCTGGCCTCCATGGCAAGAGCAGCAGCATCAGACAGTGTCTCGGGAGAAAAATCCCCCCCCACATATTCCTCCCATCTTGCCTTGAGTAGCCTCACGCAGCACCAAACTTAGCACCAAATTTAGCGCGCTTCACAAATGATGAGGCGCCATTTGTGAAGCGTGCTAAGTTTAAAGGTGCTGCACAGCGCATTCCCCTCCCCCCATATTTCCCTTGCCATGAACAGGGTCGCGCTGTGCAGCACCTTTAAACTTTGCGCATTTTACAAATGAGGTGATTCCAGCGCCATAGCTGCCACATTTGTGAAGTGCGGCTCCCCCCCATCTCCCTCACAAGCAGCCCCGTGCTGTGCGGCACCTTTAAACTTCACGCATTTTACAAATGAGGAGAAGGGGATTCTAGCGCCATTGCCACCACATTTGTGAAGCACGCCTCCCCCCCATATTTCCCTTGCTGCCAGCAGCCTTCCCAGCCTCGCTTCCCAGCCTCGCTTCCCCAAGGGGGAAGCATAGCAGGGGGAGGAAAGGCAAGCTGTTGAGCTCCAGCCCAGGGCTTGCCATACCTGGGGGGGCGGGATGAAGCAGCAGTGAGACGCCAATGACGATGGCAGCAATCGTGCCCAAGGAACGCAATGGCAGCGATTCTGGCGACATTGGGGCTTCCAGGACCAGCTCCCCACCCCGCCATCCGTGTGGGCAAGGAGGGGCGGGGCCGATGGGGAGGGGCAGGGCCAGCCAGGGGTGCGATTTGCCGGTTCTCTGAACTGCACAGAATCATAACATCTGGTTCTATAGAACCGGACAGAACCGGTAGAATCCCACCCCTGGTTGTTCCTTGATGGAACTATTGTTTACTGCTTGATTGTTTGTCTGCTATTAATCCTGGTATTAATCTCTGCTTATCTGGATGTTGATTGCTGGCGAGGAGGTGTTTTGTTATAGCTTTTTGAGCTATGTCACACATTTGCTTTAAATTTTCCTTAAACTGCTTATTAAGATTTGTCAGACATACTTGCTAAGTCCTCTCTTTAAAATGTTGTGGATTTCTCTGTTTTCATTTTAAGTTCTTACTTGAGTTATCTGATCAAACACTTGATTGAGTCAAGAGTCACAAAAATCTAAGGTGCCTCACTTTTGATACCTTCACTGTTGATTTCTTCTTCTTTGTTATCAAGAGTACTAAGATTTACATCAGGGGTGTCCAACCTTGGCAACTTTAAGACTTGTGGACTTCAACTCCCAGAGTTGAAGTCCACAAGTCTTAAAGTTGCCAAGGTTGGACACCCCTGATTTACATATTTATGATTCTTTGAGATAATCTGTAATTCTTTTGCCTTTACATAAGGTTTCTTTTCTTGACATTTTTCTTCTGTTTGGTGATCCAAAGCAGGAGTTCAGCTAAGTTAGAAGAATGAAATCTGCCAAATAACTTGGGAGAGTGACAGACTTAGCATGTTATATTCTCCACTGGTTGATATAACTGATTTGTTTATGTGTGAAAAACTCAAAAGAGTAACAACTTATTTTCATAAGATTCATACAATACAGGTTAAATAGTAACTTATTCAAACCTATTCAGTGTCTCACAATGAACATTTCAAAAATGGAATATGAAAAGTAACAAGTTTTAAATGGCACAGTTCCTATATAGCTTCATGAACTTCAAATTATAAAAGTACATTTCAATGTAATAAATATATAATTGGGCAAATATGAAAAAAAGATCAAAATACTTCCCCATCGTTAACTGCAGAAGATTTGACTTTTCAATGTCTGTGATTTTCAAGCAGTAACAATTTAAGCTATGATACTTTTCATATTTCATATATAAAAATCATTCAGGGATTTTTCTGTCATGCCACTGCTGTGTTGGAATTTAAATTTGAGCTTCCTACATCCATGCTAAATGCTTTTGGCACTGGACCCCATTAATTAAACATGATAAAAAATCTAGCTCCATTTTCCAGTAGCAACAATAATGTGATTATCATTTTTAGTCCAGCAAATTTATGCTGAGTCAATCCTCATAAATTATTCTGCATCACCTGGAGGGAAGTATCAATTGGGAGTGTCAAGCTGAAGATAGCATGAAGTTAAGAGAATTGGCCAATAAAGCAGAGAAAAACATTTCAAAATGAATTTACCAGAATGAATAATGAACCAAATCCAACAGAATGGTGCTGAGGTACTGACAAGCAGAAGATTAATCATCTAGGTAGAAAAACATTAAATATCTAAGTTCTGAATGGATTGACCTAGAATTGGAAATGCATGTCAGAAGAATCCAGGAATATGAGTGGAGTATCAGTTGAATATGAACCACCATTATGATGAACTGTGAACAGACTAACAAGCAAAAGCAAGCAAGCAATGCAATGCAGTTGGGCTTAAGAAAAGTCAGACTTTATTCTTTATTAGTCAGACAACATCTAGAACAGGGATGTCCAACCTTGGCAACTTTAAGACTTGTGGACTTCAACTCCCAGAGTTCCTCAGCCAGCTTTGAGGAATGTTGCAGTTTGAAGCCCAATGTTTTAGGAAGAACCTCAATAAATTAGACCAAGAGGAGAAAAGCCAAGATGATAAAGAGCCTGGAAAGAAAATCTGATGAGCAACTGTTGAAGGCATTGGCTAAATTAGCCTGACTATGTGTTGGAATCACCCATCCAGGCAAGAGAATGGGCCAAATGGAGAACCTTTGAGCCTTGTACAGCTACAAGGGGCATAAGCCTGACCCCCTCACCTCAAGTTCCACTTTTTCTGTTTGTTCTTAAGAGAAGGCAAGCAGACTGGAGAGGTTCTTGTAATATAGGTAGAACACAATAAAGTAGCTTTCACAAGTGGATCTAGTTGCTTGTACCTGACAATATGGGAAAATATGATGGTTGACTTCAGTGGTGAGATTCAAAAATTGTTACTACTGGTTCTGTGGGCGTGGCTTGGTGGGCATGGTGTGGTTTGGTGGGCATGGCAGGGGAAGGATATTGTAAAATCTCCATACCCACCCCACTCCAGGGACAGGATACTACAAAATCTCCATTCCCTGGGGAAAAATTCACTTAAAAACTATCTTGCTTAACAACATAAATTTTGGGCTAAATTGTGGCTATAAGTAGAAAGACATGTTCCATTGTGTCACTGGATTCCCTTATGAGATGGTGGACATTTCTTTGCAGAACATGTTAAGCAGAGTTAGTGTATTTCTGTATTGAGTGACAATTGGAATAATTAAATTTTTGAGGTCATTTCTAACTGTTACATTCTGTGCCCAAAGATTTGAAATGAAAAGAAAACAGATTCAGGATTTATATCTGGAAGAATTCCAAGATGGTAAGAATTGTTAAGCAGAGGAATAGTCTGTCTAAAACACAAATAGATCTTCCTTGACTTAGAGAATTTCAGGCTAGGAATAAATGACCTGCCTATCAGGAATAATTTAAGAGAAGGAAATGAAACCAGATGACCTACAGGTCCCTTCCAATGCATACATACCATAATTCTAAAACAAACAGTATGGATGGACATTGGAAGTTAATTCCTGATACAATTATACTTGCAGTACTTTCATATACAGTGAATAGAAAATGAATAGAAATAGCACAATCTCCAAAGAGTATCCAATATATATGTTTTCTGCCCTGAGGATCTTGCTGCAACAAGATGCTCTTTCTTCTCTGGCTACAATAGGACAATCAGTGAATTACTCCCTCCTAAAAGGCATGCTATTTTTCTATTTATATCAAAATACATTGACAGTATAGCTATGGAGGTCATTTGTCTTTATCTTTTCAGTACCTGACAAGAAGCAAGATTACAGCTGCGAGGGTACCAAAATAAAAAGTAAGAAGAAAAATCCTGTCCAAGAGCCTTATTAGTTATCACTTTCTGAAATGGTGACCAGCTCTCACCAGGAAATATAGTTATTTTTGTTGCCAATTTTTAAAAAAATATTATTTTGTTCCCCAGACAATAAGCATCTTATCCAGGCTTCCTGTGCTGATCAGTGTCCATCTGTATTTGGTATATAGAGGTCATACTGAGTGAGAAAATGAAGGCTTATGTATAATCAGAATTCGTATTTAACAGAGACATGTTAAAAATACAATCAAAATACTGAGAAATTATTAGTGATATCTCATAATGGTATCTAAGAAAACATAAGGCTACAATATCACATATACTCATACAGAAGTAGTCATGACTGAAATAAGAAGACTTAATTTCTAGGATACATGAATACGATTTTATTGTCAAACTTTTCTACAGCTTCCTTATTTCATATATTTGGTCAGATAGATTAATAGAATTTAAATAATTTATTTAGTGATTTGTTCATAACTATTAAGCAAAATATGGCTCTTCTTTAAAGTTTTCTTTTATTATGTTCTAGCTTTTACCCTGAGATAAGGAAATTTTACCCTTTGTTGTCATACTATCATAAAGAAAGGTCTTTGTAACACTTCCAGTGTTTTGTTGTAATTACTTATCCAGAAATGCTAGGTCACAGAAACAAGTTTTATTATTCACCCAGGCATCAGACTTGAAGGTTAGTAGTTAGAGATTCCAAAACACTTATTTCATAAGTTAGTTTTATTACAGATACTAGAAACGTCATGATTACTAGAAAAGTCATGAATGACAATTACAACCCAAAATATAACAACTCCATGGTTCAAATCTTTTTTTCAGATGTAAGTTCTCTGCTGTAGAATGATTTATAGGAAGCAGATTATCTGGATTTCATCCAGCCTGGATTCTAGTCCAAGTATGAAAAAAGTTCCTCGAGTCTAGTGGATTATATTAACCTTTGCAGGGGAATTTGTGCTTGATATCATAAACCATAGTAACCTGGTTAATTTCCTGAGAGGGTTGGAAGTAGGACGCACTACTGAGTGCTTCCAATGATTGGTAGGGAAACAGAGGTCTGCTGGTGGGCATTCTCTATTGGGGCAAGAGTCCATCTATCTCAGTCTTACCTTTTAATAGCAAAACTGCTGGGAGAAATTATTCATCAATTTGTTAACAGTATAATGACGATACCCAGTTATGTATCCCCATCCTGTTCTAGAAAAGTCTTAGTCTTGACTCAGTTTCTGGCTGTAGAATAGATAGGTTGGAACAGGTTGACATCAAATCCCAAAATCACTTGGTTATTTGCACCAATTTTAACTCTGGATGATGGTCACTAATCTGGTGGCTACCGCATGGTTTCCAGTCTGCTCAGTGTCAGTTGCTCTGCCATTTATAGTCCTACCCGGCAACAGTAATCCATGCTGTACTACAGAACTGAAATGTGCTTTATATCAGATTTACTATGAAGATCAAACTGGCAGATCAGAGCTGTTGCATCCACAAAATACAAAAGTTATAGGCACGTTATTGATTTCTAGTAGTTTTCTGGGTACAATTCAATATGCTGGTTTCGATCATTAAAGGTTCACATGGTTTGGCTGTCAGGTATTTTCAAGACCACCTTCCTCATATGGAACTAACTTATCCTGCACAGTCATCCCAAGTGAATATGCAGAAATTTCCCCAGATACGTAAAGATAGAGGAGGAAGGGAGTTATATGGGTGGAAGAGTTTCTCAGTAGATGTTCAGAACAGATATCTTTCAGAAAGATTCTGAAGATGTAGTATACAAAAGCAATTTATCTATAAATATTCACACATAAATGCATCCAGAGATAAAGGCCAATATTATTCCCATCCCTTTAAAAATAATTGCATCATCTCACAAAGATATCTCTTCAATTCAAAACTTTTAACTTCTTCAAAAATCTAATGTACTTGCAAGATTCTTCAGCTTATGAAAAAGAAATTCAGAGGTGCACTCTGTTGCCTGGTGTCTGCTTCTATCAGAAAGTAACAAGCAAAAGTATTTTAACAATGCATTTGTAGGTTATTCAACTATCCATCTATGAGGCTAATTAGGAATTGTAGATAGCAATGTTTAGGTATTTTAGCTCAATTAGAAACCTAACAGGAATTTAACTCTTCTAGACGTTGCACAACTTTCTGATTTATTACAACAAGCATCCTGTGCTCCTCAGTTGATTAAAGGTCAAGACTTTTTCTAAAAGTAAATGAGAAAGACTCACAAATATTCTAAATGTTAATTTGTGTTTTAATATATTAATACTTGTTCAAGAAACAGTACATCACCCAATATAAAATGTGTTATGAAATATTTTCTGCATTATCAAAACATTCATTTTTTAAAAAAATTCATTAGGATACTTATGGAAGAAAAAGAGGAAGCCAACACTCATAAATTAGGAGGAACAGGCTAGAAAATTCCACAGAGGTACAGGAAATATTTGGAAGGTACTATCAGAAATAATATGTTTCTATAAAACATATTCTTAGCTCATTCCCTATAAATGGAAATAGTAATAGGGACCGATACATATATAACGAAGACTGTTTGCATTTATGAAGTTTATTAGAAATTCAAGTTTATTGAATGAATATTTAAGGGCAGAAATCATTGTATTCCTTGTATAATTATAATGCAGTACTTTAACCCCTTGTTTTGTTCCTGTTTTAAATGGAACAATTTGATTCTTATAATCCCCATTCTCTCAAGTATCAATTTAAAATGGCTTTCTGGAGGAATAATGAGGGAATGATGAAATCTTGCTCCCCCAAATTCCTGTTTAAAATGTGTTTGTTTTATTATTTGTGTCTGAGGCAAAAATTAGGCTCTAGGCTTCTAATGAATTACATTATGTAATAATTGATTATTTAATAAGGGAATTTTTTTGTCTTTTAAGTAGTGATAGATACACAGTTCCTGGAACTGTTTAAATGCAGTTTGTATTTATTAGCATTCTTGGTTTGTGTTAGAAAACATATAGCTTATGTATTCCAAAGAGTTTTGTTTCTGCTTTATATCATTTCTGTCTCATTTAAATTATACTTTCTTCATAATTAAATATTTTATGCTACCCTTCAAAAGTAATTCCCATAGCACCACCTGCATGTTTTTCATTTTATTACACCCAAGAATGATTATTTTTATCACCTTTTCTTCAGCTGTCATCTTTTTTGCCAAATTTATGGACACCTAGGAACATAAGATTCAGCAGCATTTAATAGAAACATTTGCATTTCCCCAAAATAATTCAAATAATAGGTTCAAATAAAAGAAAAACATAATGTCAAATTAAAATTATTTGGTTAGCTGGTCTGTTCATGCACTTCCCAATAATCAGTGTAAATTTTACTGAGAAATATTTTTGAATTTCAACTTCAAGTATTTTTGTGCATGTTCTTGCACTAAATAAGATAAGCAAAATATCAGGGAAAGTGTCCCCAACAAACAGGGAAGGAAACCAACATTGGTGCATGAACAAACAAAGTGACCTCAACAGTTGATATACTATTAGTATGTATATAATATCAAGCATTGAAGTTATGTAAAATTTATTTTCTGACCACATAATTATTAAGTTTCATAGTTTTCTTTAATTTTGATAAGGACATCATAAGCCATTTCTTGTAGTGCTCCAATGTTAAAAGCAGATTTCTAGTTTCTTCTATAGGTATATTGTTAGATATTTTTTAAAAAAACTTCCTTCCACTATCAAATTAAATACTAGGTCTAAACTATCCCCAAATTTGGCACCAGGGAGCTAAAATAGCCATGGAATCTTTACATCCAAAAAACTATTCCCAGATCCACCTTACTATTTCTGTCCCTTCCCACTCCAATCATTTTTTAAAAAAATTCATTAAACATTACAATTGAAAAAAATAAACTAAAACAAACTTAAAAATACAGAAAAACAAGTAAAAGTAATGCAGAAAAGAAGAAGCAAAAATTAGAAAGAAATATAAAAAAGAAAAAAATAAGACTACAGTTAAGAAAAAGCATATATATATATATTGTCTTTAGTGCCTCTTATGTAGGGCAGGAACAGCTGTTCCTGCCCTACATAAGAGGCACTACAACAAATATGAATACTACACAGACACCACATCAAAATTAGTAAGCAATACTACACAGACACCACATCAAGACTGCCTTCAAAACAGACAGAAAAATAGCAGCCATCCTCAGAAACCCCAAAGATAAAATTGACCTGGAAAACCAAGGCATATACGAAGTCCCCCTGTGCATCATGCCCGGCCACATACATTGGACAGACCAATAGAAGAATAAGTACCCAGCCTGGATGAACACAAAAATGCAGTCAAAAAGCTGGAACACACTTCCTCACTAGTCCAACACATGGAAGCCACAGGTCATAGCATCAACTTCAATGGCACCAAAACCCTAGCCACTATAGAAAACCCCAGCCACAGAATCATCAGAGAAGCCAGTCGAACTAGTTTCAGATTGAAAAAGAGAGATGCCAGAAGTTTATCCTGATGGGAGGTTATTGGCTGAAGATTGATGAGTTCCTACCAGACTGTCAGGGTTTATCATTATTGGCTAGTAATGGAGCCTTTAGTGCAGCTCACAAAAATGGCGGCTATCAATTAATCTGGGCATCATGCCAGGTGGATGTGTAGCTGAGGCAAACAGCGTTGCCTGGTTTTTTTAGTCAGGCTCAAATACAGCCTGGTGATCCTTCTATTCAGCTTCGGTTTTTTACTATGGCTTCTATATTCGCATTAAGGCCAGGGTTTGGACTGCCATGATGAAGACCTGGGCTTCCAGTGGACTATGAGGAAGTGCCAGCTGACTGCATTTCTTGTCATCCAGGCGTTTCTTCATTGTGCCAATGTAGCTGCATAAAGGGGCCTCCAATATGGTTTCAGGAAACTTTGTTTAGGGTTTTCTTGTCCATGGGGCTAAATCACGAATGTGTCATCGATGTATTCTTAACCATAGTTTGGGTTTGAGGATGGCATTGGCCAGGGCTCTCACGAAGATTCGAATTCTTCCATGAACAGGTTTGCAATGACAGGTGACAGTGGTGATCCCATGGGAGCTCCTTCTATTTGTTTGTATCTTTGTCCTTTGTATATGAAATATGTGTTGGTTAAGCAGTGTTCTGTTAGTTCCATGAGGTGTTTAGCTGGTTGGTATTTATTTTTGATGATTTCAAGGGTCTCTTTATTGGGACTTGAGTGAATAGTGAAACCACGTCAAAACTTACAAGCAGATCTTCTTGCTCCACGTGTAGATCTTTGATCATTTCCAAGAAGTGGTATGAGTTTTTACATGAGAAGCTGCTGTTTCAGCATGGGGCTGTAGCTCTTTTGCTAGGTGTTTAGCTAGGTTTTGTAGTGGTGCTCCTCTGGAGCTGACTATGGGTCTGAGAGGTATGCCTTCTTTGTGTATTTTGGGAGGCCGTATAGTTTGGGGCATCTGGAAGATTTCTCTCTGGGCATGATCGCGTGTTGGATCTCTTTGCTTATGTGGCTGGTTATAATTTTCTTCTTGGTTAATTTTTCCAGATATGTGGTTGGGTCTGTGTTTATGGGTTTGTATGTGGAGTCTTGGAGTAGGTCTGTCAATTTTGTTTCGTAGTCTTTTCTGTCCATTACTACAGTGGCATTCCCTTTGTCTGCTGGGAGGATGATTATGCTGCTATCTCTTTTCAGGGTTTGTAGTGCTTTGATTTCATTTTTCTGTAAGTTGCTTTTTGGTGGTTTGCTTGTGCATAAGATGTTGGTAACTTGGTGTCTTATTTTATCAGCTTCATCTGTATTTAATTTAGTTAGGCTGGATTCTACTGCACATATGATGGATTCTGTGGGGATTTTTTGGGGTGCTATAGCATAATTGAACCTTTGGTTAGGACATCTGTTTCTGTTTTGGTGAGTTCTCTGTTGGAAACGTTGTGCACTAATTGTTTCAGGTGTTGTTGTGAGTTGTTGGGGGTTTTATATATATATGTTTTCTTAAGTTTTCGCGGGTACTTACATGTATGGCCTTCAGCTTTGTTCGGGTATTAAATCTGAAACCACTGTAAAAGTCTGACTCACAGACGGACACAATACAGAAGCCTGATGATGGCAGATGAGATTCTGCTGAAACGTTGCTACAACTTTAAAAGCACCACTACTATGACGTGGGAAAATACCCGAACAAAGCTGAAGGCCATACATATATATATATATATATATATACAAATTCTATTATATATAAATTTTATATATATATATAAACAAATTCTCCTGCATCATGACTATAAACAATTATTTATTACTTTATCTTAAAATACAACAAATGATCTCTTTTTTCATATCTTATTTTTAATCTATAAAAATCCTTAAAGCCTCGTGATTCAAACCTAGTCAGCAGAAATCATTTAAAGATTACCAGAAATAACATGTCTATTTTGACCAACTTCTATATTTCTTTTTTCTAGTTTTAACAATCTTGAGCTTTAATCCCTTCAAATAATGTCCTAGAAATTGATTTGTTTCTTTTTTTTTCTTTGTTCCTTCTCACAAAATTCTTTATAAATTTAACAGGCCTGTTTTTTAAACCCAACATACAAGAATTATCCAGGGTACTCTTTTGGTTTGTAATTTTTATATTCATTTTAATTATTAATTATCAACAAGTTTTATTTGTATCCATTGTAGCATCTTTTCCCATGTCACTCTTTTAATCTATTAATTTAAATCTACTTTCAAATCAGCCTGAATCTTGTCTGCAAAATTTGTTCTTCTTCCATAATATCTTTTAAAAATAGTCTACCTGTAACAGCAGACAGTCTTAAAATTAACTTTTCAGTTCATTGTTCACAAATATTGTTTATCATATCAAATGTTAAATTATTATTTTTCTTTATTAGTTTATTATTCAAAACAACCACATTTTGGGAAAATTCTTATAATTAATTTCAAACTCTTATTTCAAATCGATCTGGATCCTTTTGCTGTTTATTTTTTAAATATTTTTTTTCTTTCCTTAGACTTGTATTTAAAACTACTTCCATTGAGGATTGAAGGAATTCACCTGGCAAATATTATAAAATCAAAGTTCCTAATAGTTAGAAAGCACTTAAAAAGTAATTTCCACATGATTAAGAAATGAGATGGTGAAACTTGTGTCCGTATAGGCACTGCACACCAGAACAACTAGACACAAGAACAGTTTTTTCCCGAAAGCCATCAATCTGCTAAACAAATAATTCCCTAAACACTGTTCAACTATTACGAAGTCTGCACTACTATTACTGTTAATCTTGTCATCACTCCTTATCACCCATCCCCTCCCACTTGTGATTGTAGTACTGTAACTTTGTTGCTTGTATCCTTACAATTTGTATTGACTGTTTCCTAGTATGATTTGATTTCTATCAAATAGAATACTTTATTGGCCAAGTGTGATTGGACACACAAGGAATTTGTCTTGGTGTAAATACTCTCAGTATACATAAAAGTAAAGATACTTTCATTAAGAATCAAGAATCATATGACTATCATTAAGTGTTATATTTCTTGATTCTTAATGAATGCATCTTTTCTTTCATGTATACTGAGAGTATTTACACCAAGACAATTTCTCAGCCACTTGGCTCACTACGACTCATGAGAAGTAGCTGTTCAGCAATCTCATTATTGGTCCTTTTTCTGGAAAGACTGCAGTGACCAGAATCCATATTCTGGCTGCCAATCTCACCCACAATGCCATCTCCTTTTCTTCAGAGATTTCTAGTTCACCATGAATCCTTACTGGAAATCTGTTTTCATTCTTATCCCTTTCTGATTGAGTTTCTGTTATCCGAATCCTGGCCACTGAGGTTGACTGAGGTAGTATTGATTTCTGATCCTGGCATCTCCTCTAAAGGTCAGAACTGTTTCTTAGATCTAGAAGGGAAATCTCCAAATTATGTTAGGGTTCTAGAAAGAAAGGCCTTATAGAAAGGCAGTAAAATAAAGGCAAATGGTATATAGGCACTAGGAAAACCTAAGGAAAGAGAATTGAAAGTATTTCAAAAGGAGAAATAAATTGAATTGCCTGAGAGATGAAAGGCATCATTTTAAAAGGATATTTTGATATATACTTTAAATCTCACCCATTAAAAGCATTTTATGTTACATAAAGTCTTGGTTATTTAAACATCTCTGGAACATTGTGATAACCATAGGACAAAAAAATCACATAAAGACTAATAAAGCTTGCACGTTGCACTGTCAATCTTTTACATAGGACTTGTAGTTTGCATATGGAAAGGACATCCCATTTCTTTCATTATGGTGCATGCACTATTGAGAAGCCTCATAAAATAAAAATAAAGGAAATTAGAAATTCCAAGCTCATTTTGTGCATAGTGGAATGATTCACGGGGATTATGGAATATTTCTTGTAACTAAAATAGAACTACTATTAATGTGGCAGTGCTTAAAATAATTAACAGTCTATATGTCTTCAGCTAATGAATGGGGTTTTTTTTCTTAAACCATATGTATGTATGTATGTATGTATGTATGTATGTATGTATGTTTGTATTTAATATTTGCATTATCCAAGTTCCAGCAACTCTGTATAGTCCATAGATTCCATTCAATAGTAAAAACAAGGAACAAAAGTTGGCACCAAGCAACAAGAAGAAGCAAATCGCACTATCCAGAAGGGGCTTCAATCACACCAAAAACCTGAGCATAGTAAAAAATATATAAATATATCTAAGCATAACTATATGAAATAATCAAGTCCAGTCTGCTCCTCATTGTAGCATCCAAGCGAATGGTGTGTTTATGCACATGTGTATCAAAAGCAAGAGAGAAACAAATTTCAGAGAGATCTGCTTAAAATTCATTTTAAAAATGGGACTTGACCAGACTATTATTTACAGATCTATTTTGCCATTTTGTCCTAAAAGTTAATTCCTTCTCATCATTCTGCCTGTAGTGTTATGCATCAGCTTCTTTTCATTTTAAATGATGAAAACCTCCCAAACCTCTAAGATACAATTGCACTTGTTAAAAGAAAATAACACAATGCATATTGTATTTTACTGAGTTGAGAATCAACATCAGAAGTTGTACCATTTAGGATGCGAAATCATGTACTTGACATGGGCGTTGGTATCCTGCACTAGAGAAAGTGCATTTCCAAATAAAATAGCTTAAAGTCTTGTGAGATTACAAAATGTCACTTTTAAAAGTAAAAATTCATCAATTGTTCATTTCATAAATAAATGCATGGTGAACTTAAGGAAAACAGAGTCAATTTCAGAACAGCTGCTAGGATTTTCAAATAATAGATTTTTCTTTTTCTTAGCAGTTTTCCTACAAATGCAAGCTCTGAGTGTTAATCCACTGGTTATGATAGGAATTAACTTACTGGCTTATTGCCCAAGTTGTGATGTAGTGGGCTGAGAGTGACTGACTCACACTAACTCAGAGGACTCTCAATTTCTAGGTCATGATTACTGTACAACTCACTGTCTCCTGGTTTCTAAACCACTAGAGAGTCAAGTATGAAACTTTGGCAGCTATGTGCCTCTTCTTTTCAACTTGCCATTAGAGAAAGGAGTTGCTTTAGAATGGGTTAGATGTAGAAACAAAAGCTCAATGATTCCGCTGAAGACTATGAGAGCCTGAAAACTTTTCAAGAACAGCAGGTTTGGAGTTGAAGCAGACGGTTCCCATAACAAAATGTTTATGTGGACTAGGTGACAGGTTGGGGGTTTGGCTGGAGAAATTATTGTTTAATTCTTTGAACTTGTGTCTGGGAATCCCAGAGTTAGTTTTGTTTTGACATTAACATGCAGTGTATTCAATAAATGGTGAGATTCCCAGAAACGGAATGAACCTGGAGTTTTATTTGGATTCTTGAGCTGGATGTTGACATAGAGCAAAATGACTCTCTAAGTGATATTCAGAATATTTAGGATTTAACTAAAATTCTATTACTGTCAACTTTAGGAAGCAACCCTAAGAAGTATAAGTTGGGGAAAAGTTAAAATGTTATTATTACATTATATTTTATCGCTATTTAATGCCTGTTAATCATATCATATATGATCTTTATAAATTCCACTAAGGATATGAAATGCAATTTATTACTCCCACAAGTTTCCCTCAGACCTTGCAGCTTGTGTTTTGTTAAAACATAGGTTTACTTAATTGTATGCAATGATATAAATATTTAAATACTCCAGAGGTACTGCTGTACTCAGCCCTATCCTTGGCTATTAATGGTTTGGTAAATGTATTTGGTGAAGAAAATAATGAATCTCAGTACAGAGAACTATCAGTAAATTGCTTTCTAAATAATTAAATTTAGCAGTACATTGGCCAATAAACTATCACATCATTTATGCTTGTTAGAGGAGGTTTTTTTGTATATCAAAGGCTTGATTATGATTAACATGATAATATTTCTGAAAAAAATACGAAACTTGAAATGTGGCCAGATAATGTTGCTAATGAAGAATAGTTATATTCCACAATGAAGCTAAGATATCCTTAAATCAAATGGATCTTCTTTATTCACTGACGGAATTCAAGCATTTTTTAGCCTAAACCAGATGCTTCTTCATTTGGGGCCTTCTTCACCTCTGGGCGCAGGATGTTCCACAATGCACGGTCAGCAGCAGAGAGAGCTCTGTTCTGATAGTCCACCAGTCCAAATTCTTTGACTGAAGCGATGTGGAGCATATCTTCCCTACCTGATTAAGATGGGCTGATAAGTTGGGGCAAAGTCCTATGCCAGGTGATCACCAATGTTTTGAATTGGACCGGATACAAACCCAGTGCAATTCATTTTTTGCTTTATGTATTGAATATTTGAGTGGTTTATGTCATTATATGGATACTTTTCTGTGCTAGTTGTCCAAATTCACTTGACAAGATGGGAAGCCGTATAACACTAATTAAAATCTATCTATATCTATCTATCTATCTATCTATCTATCTATCTATCTATCTTTCTATCTATCTAATATTTAGACTAGCGAAGATATGATCAAAAACATTAGAAGTAGTGAAAATAATTGTTCCAATTTCCCCCTTTAATTATTCAAGTTGTATGATCTTCAGTTGTAGTTTACAGTAGACATTGTTTAAAGCAGATAGGAGTTTGGTCATCCTGCAGTAACTTGAATTATCATATTTCAATATCATAAAGTAAGTAATAGTGTTTACTTTACTTTATATATCAGTATTTACTTTATAAATACTGATTTATGTGAATTCAACATACTTCCAGAGTGACAAATGCAAGTAAGGAAAAAGTCTGCTGTATTATTTTCTGTATTATTTGATCAATAAAAAAATGGACAAAATGTAACTGCTACTATTTCAACATACTAAGCCAGTGACACTACCAGTGAAGTACACAAGAAATGCAATGAAGTATAGAAAACGTAGTAATTTCATATCAAAGTGAAAACTAGAGAGAAAAGCTGAAGGGCTACTAAAATGAAATGACAAGCCAAGAGAAAGCATCCATCAAACTAATCCAGATTATATAAGCGTGACAAGATCAGAGTATCACTTCCAGGAACTGGAGCTGCAAATGAGGAGAAAAAAGAATTACAGCTGCCTATCCATTTTCTCTTTATACATTATTTCAAATATGTCTAGTCATATACTGAAACATGCATGAAAAGTTTAGTGGAAAACAGAAACCCTACTATATTTTGGCATTGTCTTGATGATATTATTAATCAAAAAATAATATGTATTGTTTAATAATGTGTCAAAGTGAAAGAATTTTGACTTGCTATATACAGTGACAGTCTAATCTATTAGCTTTCAGGTTTTTATTTGATCCCCTCACCACTATCTCAAGCTAAAAAAACCTTTTGGTACATTAAATGAAATTTACTCTTGGGCCTTTTTGAATTCTGAATAGCCTAACAGAACCCCACTTGCACTACAAACCATTGTGAGTTTTGATTGCTTACAAGGATGTAGAATATTTGTCTTGTTAATTACAAGGTTTTCTCTTTTGAAAATATAAAAGAAATTAATCTTGATAGACAATATTGAACTACTGACTTGTCATTCTGAAAATTAAACAGTTCTCGTTATCAAGTTATTACGTGAGAAGAGAATCCAAACACTAAATATTTGGGGTTAGGCCATTTCTTGCTCGATTGTACTATATCAAAACACAATAGAATGATTAAACCTTCTGTGAGTCATCATTAGAAGAATATATTTAAATTACTGAAATAAAAACAAATTCAAAAAATATTTACTCATGGTAAAATTGTTTTTCTTTTTCTTCACATACTTTATCTAAGGATTTCAGACCTTCCAGAAAACAAATGACGTTATACAGATTTCTCTATACCTGCATATTAGCTTCACTCACCCAGAAAATATTTTTTCTTCAAGCTCATATGATAATTTCAGCTGTTGGTGAATCAGTGTTTGTTCTGCTTATTGAACTTGAGCAATGGATTGGTCACAGCTGGTCTTAAAAGTTGCCTTTGTTTACAACTTGGCTGTGTTGTAGGGATCTAACAAAAGTTCCAAAATGTCACATTTGGAATATAAGCAAATAGCTCATATAATTGTATATATAACTGTGTCTGTTTTTAACTCACGTTGATAAGTCATATTTAGAATATACCTATTATAATTGCACATAACAAGCTTGGGAGTGTCTATAATAATAATTTATTATTAATCTTGATAGACAATATTGAACTACTGACTTGTCATTCTGAAAGTTAATGTGATAGAATTCCAAGCCGAATACCATATATATATGGCATTCGGCTTTGTTAGTATTTTCACGTCATTGTAGTTGTTCTTTTAAGTTGTAGCAATGTTTCAGCAGAATCTCATCTGCCATCATCAGGCTTCTGTATATCTATACAGAAGCCTGATGATGGCAGATGAATTCTGCTGAACTGCTACATACTAAAAAGAACAACTACAATGCGTAAATACTTCAAGGCTCGAATGCCATACATGCTTAGTGAAAACTTAAGAAAATATATATATATATATATATATATATATATATATATATATATATATATATATATATATATATATGTATGTATGTATATATATATACAGGCTGTCAATCATTTGGAAGCCTGCACTCACAAACAAAAAAATCTCCACACCACAAGCCAGGCAAACACCTGGGCACAAACAGATCCCCCTGATACCTCCAGCTCAAACACATCCCAACCAGGCACCCAGATGAAACCCAGCTTCCTAACTAATGATATATATCCATTTAGCCAAGCTGCACTAAAGGCCTCCATTAAAGCAACACAATGCTGCCAGCCAATCAAGATACAAAAAGAGCCAAAAACAGACAGAAGATATTAGAGACACCAATCAAGCAGAACACAGCAAACTCCGAGACCAATAAACACAGACCAAGACTCCCAACCAATCAGGATGAAGAAAAAACCATTCTGGCACAGCAATAGGCTGCCCCAAATTCAAATCTGAAACCACTGTAAAAGTCTGACTCACAGACGGACACAATACAGAAGCCTGATGATGGCAGATGAGATTCTGCTGAAACGTTGCTACAACTTTAAAAGAACAACTACAATGACGTGGGAAAATACCAACCAAGCCGAACACCATACATGTAAGTACCCATGAAAACTTAAGAAAACATATATATATATATATATATATATATATATATATATATATATATACCTACCTACCTACCTACCTACCTACCACCCGGCGACCTACTTGTGAGCTTCAATGTCATATCCCTTATCAACAAACGAATCCCAGCCAAGAAAACCAACATTCGGCTTTGTTCGGGTATTTTCCCACGTCATTGACGCCACCACCAATCTCCCTCACCAGACTC